>NC_080786.1:60421585-60701585 GCF_028018385.1 Neofelis nebulosa
TCAAGTAATTCCGCACATGTGATTTTTCTCAACTCTAAAATAACTTTAGTCACTTTCCCTATTTCATAATAAACCACAATGTTATTGACAGACTGGCATCCTTTAGTGACAGGGTGTTGTAAGAAAGCATCCACTAAATTGGAATTGCTTTACTTAAGACGATCTTAATACCAACTTTCAATAATTTCAGTTTCATCTTTTCCATAATAAATGTCCCCACACATTTAAGCAGCAAGTTTCAGAGATACTGCATCAATTAATTTCTCACATTCTGTAATGTCATTGCATTGTATGCAGCGCAAAAAGCTAAATCGACAATGTGTTATACAATTTTAACGTTTATTTATTATTGAGAGACAGAGAAAAAGAGCATGAGCATGGGAAGGGTAAGAGGGGGAGAGACACAAAATCCGAAACAGGCTCCAGGCTCTGAGCTGTCAGCACAGAGCCCGATGCGGAGCTCGAACTCACAAACCGCGAGATCATGACCTGAGCTGAAGTTGGACACTAACCCGACTGAGCCACCTAGGTGCCCCAGTGTGTTATACAATTTTAAAAACCAGAGCAAGACAGAGATAGAAGTTCACGCTAATGAAAACCTGGTGTTTCCAAACTCTGAAAGGAAAACGATTTGTCTCTGAAAACTTTTTTTTTTCTAGCAGACATACTTTAGCCATGAAGTCCCAAGTCTATATTTAACTACAAAGTTCTTTTGACATACATCAAGTTCAAAGAGAACACTCTGTGCCTGGCACAGCAGATTTGAAAACATCGCAAAATGATATTAAATGATAATGATCAAATTCTGAAAGCATAGTCAACCTAAATAACCAGATGAATTACATCTGGTTGCCTTTTTAAAATATGATATGCAGCATGTTTTTTCCCTACTTGGCCCTCCAACCCAACTCCTGAATTTCATTTAGCTAACTGAAGTAAAAGTATAAAAGTCTTCATGTCTATCAAGTTTCTAATGGAAGGATGAGTCCCTTGGCATTTACCATATAAAATCTAACAATCTCAAAATTAAAATTAAATGAAATATACTTCAGATTGAAGAATAAACCTACCAGTAAAAATTTTAAAAACTGGAATAAAGTCCTGGAATTTAAAAGATCATGTAACGATAGAAATATGCCAGAGTGAGTTCCTAGCATAACAATTTAATTTCCTGAAACCAAGGCAATTAAAAAAAATTATTATTCTATTCTTTCTATTCTATTCTTCTATTCTATTTCTAATTGAGTTTACTTTCTTCCTAAATACAGAAAGTCTCCTGAGAAAAAAAGGTGGCAGCATGACTTTTTCCTAGTTATAAAATTAAGCAGTGAGTTTTTATATTGGGAAATTGGGCCATCATTAAGATACAGAGAGTATTTTGGAACTAGCTATTGGTGGTGGTTGCACAACATTGTGATATACTAATTGCCACTGAATTGTTCAACATAAAATATTTTATGTGAATTTAATCTCAATTTTGAAAAGTACATAAAATATTTTATTTCTTTCCATTTGAAACAATGAGGTAACTTTATATAGACAGTATATATGGTTGAGTTAAAATGAGCTATGTATCTTTTATGTATATCTCTTATGCATAGACACTTTGTGTTATATCCCAGCTACTGAACACCAATCCTCACACCCTTCAGTTTTCCTTGCTGACAAGAATTTTGTTAGGGTTTCACCTTCAGGAGTGCTCAGTTAAGACACTCCCCACTGGAGTCTAGGGGAGGAGGATAGGGGGATAGGATTGATAATTGAGTTATAGATGTTCCCCTTAGTAAAGATTGAAACAGTGAGTCTGCTTACAACTTCTAGTGAAAGAAAGAAGGAAGGAAGGAAGGAAGGAAAGAAAGAAAGAAAGAAAGAAAGAAAGAAAGAAAGAAAGAAAGAAAGAAAGAAAGAAAGAGAGAAAGGAAAAGAAAGAAAAGAAAAAAAGAAAGGAAGAAAAAAAAGAAAAAGAAAAAGAAAAAAGAAAAAAGGCACATGAGAAGAACTGCCTTTCCTTTCCTTTCTGGATATTGTAATGTCTGTTTGTGACCCTTGGAACTGCTTTAATCATCTTGTAGACACGAGGGGGACATCAAAACATGCTAGAGAAAGCATGGTATTATAGGCATCATTAACTAACCACTCACCAACCAGTAACTAACCCAACCTAAGCTACTCACTAACCTCCAGACTACTGGAAAATGTCTCATCCAGAATTTTCTTACATGAACTAGTAAAATGTTGAAGGCATTTTAGGTTGGATATTTTATTACTTGTAGATGAAAGCATCCCACTTGAAACAGTATGATCAAAAATTTTCCATTTTTATGGGGAAAAAATGTGGCATGAAAAATATATAATTAAAACATTACATAGTTTTATATGTATGTAATAATATATACAAATATAGATATATATTAAAATTTTCTTACAGTTACACACTGTAAGAATGTGTAAGAATGGTCAATCATAATAATCTCAGGAAATGAGAGGAGGTATGAGGAAAAACGCATCATTTTTTTTTTTTACTTCAGAGTTCTTCTTTGAATTCCTTTTAAAATAAATGTATGTTACTTATCTGAATTTAATAATACATGTAGAAATAAAAAGTAAATGTTAACTACCATTCATATTAGGAGAAAGCATCTTCATATTTTTTTGGAAAAAATATTTGTTAGTTTTTCCCTTCTCTTTCCAAAAATGCTGTTTACATCCTGTATCAGTCAAAACTTACCTGCTTACAATGAAATCCAACCCAAGAATAGTAGGATTAGAGCTTACTTTGTGGAGGACTGAAAGCAGGTGTCTCTGCCTCCCCATCTCTCGTTGCTTGTCTTCCATTTGAGACTGACCCATCTCTGTGTAAAGCTCAACTGGAGATTCCGGCCTAGGCTAAATTCTCACAACTCCACAACCAAAGAAGTGAAGACCTATCTGAAAATGTCTTGTCAGCTTGGGTGAAGGGGTACACATCCCTTCAACTAATCACTGTTACAGAGGGTAGGTAAAATGATTGTCCTGAGTTGAGTTCTGGGCCTCCTCATACCCAGGTGCATCCCTGGAGCATCTCTGTGAGCAGAAAGCCACCTCCCTTTGTGTCCACAATATATCCTTTGCCCTAGGGAGTGACCATGCACTTGCACTTCCCTCCTGTTGTGTGAACCTGAGGGACATGGTCTGCCAGGCAGCAGCACTACGAGGGTGAAGGACAAGGATAAGGGCAGAGTCTGTGACAATCTCTAGGTGAGGCCTTACAAAACTTGATGTTGCCATTAAAACATTTTCTTTAATGTACCCACAGGTGAGTATATTAGTTTTCCAGAGCTGCCATAACAAAGTACCACAGAATGCATGGCACAAGGAACAAAAATGTATTTTCTCACAGTTCAGGAGGGTAAAAGTCTGAGATCAAGGTGTCAGGAGGGTTGGTTTCTCCTGATGACTATGAGGAAAAGATATGTTCCAGGTTTCTCTCTGCGACTGATGGCTGTCTTTTCCCTGTGTCCTCACATGGTCTTCCTTCTGTGCTGGTGTCCAAATTTCTTTGTCTTATTAGGACACCAGTCGTATTGGTTTAGGGTACCCTCGTGACTTCATTTTAACTGAACTACATCTATAAAGATCCTGTCTCCAAATAAAATCTCATTCTGAGGTACTGGGGGTGAAGAATTCAACATTTGTGTTTTGGGGAAGTATACACTTCAGTCCATAACAGTAAGGAAGAATTATCTTCTCATGTGAGATTGTGCATCACCATAAAAATGCCTATACCCAAAATGATATTTAATAAAGATAAATTTGAGAACCAAGAAAGGAAAGACATGACTCAACACTTGTTTGAGTATCTTGCTTTGGGCCCAGTGCTATGAGTCATTTTTCTCCATTTGTTGGCTAAAAATCCTAACAAATCTACTACTTTAGTTAGTATAGATGATAAACTTAAGGTTTTAGAATTTAAAATAATTTGCCAAAACCACAAAAATTAGTGACAAAGATTAGATTTGAGCAAATTTCTTTCACCAGAGTCTGAAATGTCTTCAGGCATGTCTCCCCAGTAACCCAAAGTGTGACCAGGTTTTTTTTTAATTAGTTTCTTTAAATAAATTAATCATTCAACATGAATAAACGTCAACCACTAATGTCTTAGAAATCACAAGCAAAATACAGAAGGCACTTATTCATATAAATCATTTTTATAAACCATTTCTGTATACTCTTGTGTGCCTGTCCATCAAAAAAAGGTTATTGTTTTAGTACGTTTTTTTTTTCTTTTGTTTAGGCACTCTGCATCATCTTCAGGATAAATGATTATTGCCATCACCACCTCACGTTATCATATTTAAATCACACATTGCAGTTTGGGAAGTTATATAATGTATACTTCTTCACTTGAACCACCCAAGAACTCTGATGGGAAACTGAAAATCAGAGAAAGGAAATGAAATGAGTAAAGCCATATAAAAGTTATGATGGAAAGTAAATGACTTGAGTCAGGCCATATAAGAGTTATGATTGGTAGAGCCAGTTCCCAGCCCAGAACTTTACTACAAGCCTGATACATTTAAAGGCAGAGTGAAGTCTTATGGTTATTGGTCAGTTGTTTATTAGTGTCTTTTACAGTCTATTCTAGGATCTTTTAGTCCATATTCTTCTTATTCCAAATGACTGCAATGGTTCTTTGGATGACAGATTCTATAGTCTGCAGAGGTGAGAAAACCACTCAAACTACTGAGAACAAAGATAATTTGTTTTTAAAAAATATGCATCACATAAACCTCATTGTAATTGCATTTCCTGTAAGTACAAAAGTCAAGTGTATACAAATAGAGTCTTCCTGAGTATTATAATAGTAGCAACATCGGTTATACCTTGACACGACTCAGTAAAGAAATTCTGGGCTTCATGGGGTTCTTCAGTAGAAATCTTGGGAGAAATGTGTGCTCATGCTTGGCTGAAATGACTAGGTAATCAGACATGTTCAATTTTTAATCATATGGCATTGTCATCTATGATTTCACATCAGTGTTCCTTGTTACACCAAAAAAAATGTCATTAGTTATATACAAAGGTGATGTAATATAAAGTTTTATATTGGAAAAAGATGATGACTTGGGGAAAATCCTCATTTCTCATTTTCTTCTTTGAACTGTATGCTCCACTTTTAGCTGATAATTCTAGTTACCTAAGGAGCAATTAAAAACACTGATCTGTTAGTGCTAGTCCCAGTTTTGTTTTGTTTTGTTTTGTTTTTTGATAAAATAGATTTAGTGGTGATGGGAGCTAGAATGTGTGTTCTTAAAATATTTTTCTGGGTCATTCTGAAGATGGGGAAGTCTTGGAAGCACTTTTGTAGACATCTATATTCACTGTAGCAAATATTTTTCAGAATCATTGCAGGGATAAATTAGAATCAAAGAAATACTCTGTTCCTGTACATAAAATCACATTTGGTGAGACTGACATTTCCAGGTCTCTGCCAACCATAACATCATAAGAGTGGATTATACTTAAAACCGTCATCAGATTGGATTTCAGAGGCATTTTTCAACTGTGCCACCCCTAACCACTTTTAACAATTATGAATTTAAGAAAGTCACTTAGGCTTTTTAGCATTTCACATTCATCTACAAAGTGGATAAATCATCACCATCATCATCATCATATTGATAAAACACC
The DNA here is from genome assembly GCF_028018385.1 of Neofelis nebulosa. Classification (NCBI taxonomy): domain Eukaryota; kingdom Metazoa; phylum Chordata; class Mammalia; order Carnivora; family Felidae; genus Neofelis; species Neofelis nebulosa. The sequence continues at coordinate 60,427,256 of NC_080786.1, forward strand.
TCTGTAAGAATTCTGTAGGCTGTGAATCAGTATAAATATGTCATATAATCTTAATTTCTTTCCCTTGTGAATTACACAGCTTTCATTCAAAACACAGAATCTATCTCCTCTTTGAAACTTCTATGAAGCAACCTGGTCAGAATGGAATCGGTTCTTCTTTATACGCTGACAGTACTCAGCTAAATTCTCTCCTCTGGTACTTCACCTTCTATTTGGTGTCATAGCTACTTGTGTATGTTACTTAGCCCCATTAAGTTTTAAGCATCTTAAGTGTGGAAAACTTTTATCATCTTGGTGGCCCTTGCTGTCAACCACAGGGCCTTATATAAAGTAGATCCTCAACAAATATTTATTAAACTGCACCGATGAAAGTCTCAGGCTGTGAGATTCATGAATTGACCAACTCTCTTTTCTATTTTATCCAAGAATATCAGCAGGATTTCCTTGCTCCTTTGCCTAGTGGAAGCAACAATATCTATGAAATATTATCTACTGCAACAATATCCACTGAAATACTGAAACATTCTGAATCCATTCCTTTACCTATGGCTGACCCTTCTGAATTGTACTAGAGTAAAACAAACAACAGACAAACACACAAAAAACCTATACAAAGTAAATATTCAGAATGTTTTTGCAAGACTGCTTCTACAACCCACTACAGTAATTTGGTAGGTAATACCCTTGAATGAAATTACTAGAAGTTTATCATATTTAAGAAGCAATCCTAAACTATTAGTTGCTTATACATTTATTCTTCTCAGCTTCTCATATTTTCAAAATGCCAAGAGTTATATTTTAGAAGTAATAAAATTCTGCTGATATTTATTATTTTAGCTTTTTACCAAATTTTATCTTTTAAATTATATATAGGTCTGTTACCGCTTTTAACCAAAACCTTTCTTTTTCTGACTATTAAAAGAACATCATTTTAAATTTGGAGTTTTATAGCATCGGGGGCATTCAAAAATATAGGTTTCAATATGTTATTTTTGCTTGTTAGATTTATTTATTAAATGTCTTCTTTGTATCTATCCCTATAACACATGATCACACAAAAATTCAAGAGCTCCTCTTAACTAACCAACAAGAATTTCAAATAACCTAGAACATGTCAGCCATGAAGTCAAAAAGCAAAATTATCACGAATTTAAGCTACAGACTTTTGAGACGGGGCCTGCTCCACTGAGCAGGTACAATCTGGCACAATCTGAAGACTCAAATGAATATTTCATTCACTATCATTATCAGATCGATACTCTATTGCAAGAAAGATATTGTATCTGTAATGGACATATCTACCTCTGATTCCCAGTTTGCATGCAAATGATCAAACTGGCACATACAGGAGCTGTTACAAAAGTGACTTATTGGGCTTAAGGATGAGATGCTGGACAAAGGAAGAAGAACACTGAAAGTGCACTTGGCAATAAGCGGAGTCAGAACATAACAAGAACGAGGAAGGCATGGGATCCCAGGACCAGACACCAAACACAGGAGGCAGATAAAGAGAACCACGAAGAGCACAAAAGGAAAACCCAGATGACAATTTGGTTTCAGACCAGATAGTGGCAGGCCAGATAAGTAAAGAAGTATTTCTGAGATATCAGGAAAAAGAAAAGTTAAGATTGCTAGATTATCAGACAGGTTTGACTTTATGGGAAAGTAACACAAGAGGAATGCCAAGCACAGGAAATAAAAATACAAATTTCTTCAGGAAAGGAAATAAACCTATGGTATACTGTTTGGTTCAGCAATAAAAAAAACGAAAAAGCTATATCTTTTTGATGATGAAACCCATCAATATGGAATTAGCCAAAAGTGAGTTACAGCTATATTTCAGGGATAGAAGGAGGGGATGTATGCTTGGGTGTGAAAAATAACAAAGAGAGCTAAATTCTCAATTTTAACTCCTAAATAATGAGAAGAAAAATATCTAAAACTGAAAAAAATGAGAATGGCATAGTTATTTTTAAGAATAATAATGTTATAAAGGAGTAATAACTGTAAAATTTACAGATGGTTGTCAACGAAAACTGGGCTATGAGAGAACCACAGTTTTTCTTTATATGAACTACTGTGTTGTTTTTTTTTGTTTACTTTTTAGCATTCTGAATAGGTTAAAAATACATAAATAAAATTTAAATATAAAGCAGCTTATCAAGGTAACCAGACACATCAACGCATTCAACTATTCACAGCTGTGGACAACAGCCCTCACAGGGTTCACAGTACTTACATTCTAATGCTATCAACACCTCCACTAAACCCACCAATGACATCCTAAACAGGATGTTGTGTTTGGAACATCACCATCTGTGAAATTAGGCGTGACAGAAAAATCAGTCCTCCAAGCTATCACTTTCATAACTTGACACTTGAATGAGGGCAATTCACCATATTCTCCTCACAAGATAAATATCATTATCCCCATTTTCCAGATGGCCTAAGTGAGACGGAAGATAACTGATGTGCCTAAAGCCACACAGCTGGGAAAGAAGAGGGTCCAGAAGTTCAGCTGAGGTCTGGTACCAAGTCACTGCTTTTGCCTTGAATCATGCAGTTCTCTTCCCATGAGGCAGGAAGACCATTTTACTGTCACTGGGGCCTCTCGTGGTGAACTACTGACACCAGGAAGAAAATCTCACATATTTGTAGAGCTTTATGAAGCAACGTTCACTCCCCACAATAACCCTAGGAACTATTATCTACATGCTTCTAAATGAGGAAGCTGAAAGAGTCTTCCCAAGGTTTCACTGCTGGTTAGATGCCGAATCAAAACTGACAAAAATGTGGGGCGCCTGGGTGGCGTAGTCGGTTAAGCATCCGACTTCAGCCAGGTCACGATCTCACGGTCCGTGAGTTCGAGCCCCGCGTCAGGCTCTGGGCTGATGGCTCGGAGCCTGGAGCCTGTTTCCAATTCTGTGTCTCCCTCTCTCTCTGCCTCTCCCCCGTTCATGCTCTGTCTCTCTCTGTCCCAAAAATAAATAAAAAACGTTGAAAAAAAAAAATCCTTTAAAACTGACAAAAATGTGATCCAACTCTAGAACTGCTTGTGTTGGGGGTAAAAAAGTCACATCCAATGGGAGAAAAGGACCCATGAGAGTTGAACCAGACCAAACATAACTTGCTTAGACAGAACAGTTTGGGATTATTATGTTTGAAAAGTGCATTTGTCTCAAATTAGGTATAAAGTGTTAACGTAAACATTTTGCCTTTTCTTCACTTAAATGAAGATCAAATTCATATTCCACTACAGTGAATTAAGTACTTCCAATTTCTTAGGCACTTTCACACACAATATTCCAGTCACTCCTCAGAATAATTGTAGGAGATCAGCATTATCACACAGAGACATGAAGTGTCTTCCCTTCACGACTAAGTGGCTTTCCCTTTAAGTTTCCAATGAACTCATGCCATTGGGGCTGCCATAGTTCAGAATCTGAAGGTTCATTAATTTGTAATGTTATATGATTTACACACAGAGTGCAAACAGAAAAAGGATACAGTGTGTAAGGATGCTCAAGCAACCCAGAGTCCCGCCTATTTAAGATATAAACTACCCACCTCTTCACCACACATGGCATATACCATCAATCACTTGAAGTTTCTAGTGTATTCCTCGTGAAATTTACAATAGAGTATATGCAATATGCCAGGCACAACTCCTATGTCTATGAATGTACTTAGTCATTATAACAATGTTATGATAGAGCTACTAATGCTTTACACACAAAGAAACTAAGGCACAATCACAGAAAAATTAGGAAATTTGCCCAGGTACCAACAGCTGGTAATGGTGGAACCAGGATTCAGATCCAGTCTTCAGGAATACAGTCTTCAACCACTACCCTCTATCAATTTCTATATAGTGAGTGTGATTAGCACATGTCAACAAAATAGTCTCCTGCCTTTCTGATTCTTTTTTGGTATTGATTTCCCCTTACTTCAGTGCTTCCATGATGCAGCCAAGGAAGTCATCTTTCTCAGACACAGATCTAAACATATATCATACAATAGCAATTCAATGACTCTTCATTAATTCTTGAGTATGTAAAAAATCTCTTTAAAACCTATCCAGATATCCCTTTACCTGCTCCATCGCTTTGATATGTGGTACTAATCACTGCTCTAGTATGACATGAGGACATTAGATAATCATGGGCCTAACGGATTCAGGAACCATTTTGTTCCATTGCTGAGCTGTGGACTTACATATCCGAACATATCTCAGCTCTAAAATTTCACTTTGATGGTGTCTCAAAGAAAAACATATAGCCCTCCTATTTCCTCTACCAGGACAAAGGTTTGCTGTTTCTATATAATGTAATTCAGGATCCTAATGATTTTTAAATAAATTTAATTTCACTCTCAAAATTAACCAGATCTGGGGTTCCTGGGTGGCTCAGTTGGTTAATTGTCCAACTCTTCAACTCTTCATTTTGGCTCAGGTCATGATCTCACAGTCCTGATATTGAGCCTTGCATCAGGCTCCATGCTTAGCATGGAACCTACTTGTGATTCATATTCTCTCTCTCTCTCTCTCTCTCTCTCTCTCTCACACACACACACACACACACACACACACACACACACACCTGTCCCCCACTCTCACTTAAACTCATGTGCATGTGCCTGCATGCTCACTTTGTCTCAAAAAAAAAAATTATCCAGATTCCTACAACTAGTTGCAGGTAAGTTTTCCTGTTGCAGATTATCATAAAGGGTGTGTGTGTTTCTGTGCATGTGTGTGCACTTGTGGGTGTACTCCAGAAAGAGTCTAGTAACTATGGAGTTGTGACTGCATTCCTAGCACTCTGCTAAAGCTTTACCTTTTCTGTGCCTTGACATCAACTCAATGGAATAGGTATCATTATCCCTATTTTGAGAATAAAAAATAAATAAATAAAGCTCTGCGTATCTGTGATAACAAAGATAAAAACGATACATGCTGAGTCAGATCTATAAATACAGAGAAAAAAACTGATGGTTGCCAGAGGGAAGGGACTAGGGAAAATAGGGGGGAAAAAAACAGGTGAAAGAGAATGGGAGACATAGGCTTCCAGTTATGGAATGAATAAGTCATGACAATAAATGGCACATGGTGGGGAATATAATCAATGATAAGGTAATATCGTTGTATGATGGTAGCCACACTTGTGGTGCCTGTTTAAAGAAGCAGGATCTCGGGGAGCGGGGGCCAGCAGCTTTGGTGACTCTAAAGAAGCAGAATCTCTATTTTGTACCTGAAACTAATGTAACATTGTATATCAACTATACTCTAATAAAAAAATAATTAACAGTCTCTTATGCTTTGGCTCTCTCCCACTCTAACCTCTTTTTTTTTTTTTTTCCCTTCCCCTCCCCCATGGGTTTCTGTTACGTTTCTCAGGATCCACATAAGAGTGAAACCATATGGTATCTGTCTTTCTCTGTATGGCTTATTTCACTTAGCATCACACTCTCCAGTTCCATCCACGTTGCTACAAAAGGCCATATTTCATTTTTTCTCATTGCCATGTAGTATTCCATTGTGTATATAAACCACAATTTTTTTATCCATTCATCAGTTGATGGACATTTAGGCTCTTTCCATAATTTGGCTATTGTTGAGAGTGCTGCTATAAACATTGGGGTACAAGTGCCTCTATGCATCAGTACTCCTGTATCCCTTGGATAAATTCCTAGCAGTGCTATTGCTGGGTCATAGGGTAGGTCTATTTTTAATTTTCTGAGGAACCTCCACACTGCACCTTTTGGGATGAGCACTGGGTGTTGTATGGAAACCAATTTGACAGTAAATTTCATATATTAAAAAAAAAAAAAAAAAAAAAAAAAGAATGGAGGTAGATGCTGATAGTGATTAGAAGACCACACTGTATGTTAACTAACTTGAATTTAAATTAAAAAAAAAAAATAAACGAATAAATAAATAAAAAGAAAAAAAATAATAATAATTAAGAAAAGATACATGCCACAGGTTGAAACAACCTTGATAGTTTTTATATTTAAATTGTACACAGATTACTTAGTGATGACTGGAAGGTGTCAGTGATATTGTTAGCAATTAACAGTCTGAGACTTCCATTCATCTTAAAGCAAGCGCATCTAACACAAAATTTAAGTTTAATAGTGCCATTTTAAGGTAGCAATACAACATTCAGGGGGGCCTGGAGGGTTCAGTGGGTGGAGCATGTGACTCTTGATCTCAGGGTCATGAGTTCAAGCCCCACATTGGCCATGGATCCTACCTTTAAAAAAATACAAAATCCCAACCCAAGAGACCTGAAGATGCTGAGGGAAACATTTTCAGATTTTACTACTTTGTCACACAGTTCTTCACTCTTAAAAACTATTTCTTTTAGGGGCACCTGGGTGGCTCAGTTGGTTAAGCATCCAACTTTGGCTCAGGTCATGATCTCACTGTTTGTGAGTTTCTGCCCTGAGTTGCATTTTGTGCTGATGGCTCAGAGCCTGGAGCCTGCTTCGGATTCTGTGTCTCCCTCTCTCTGTTCCTCCCCAACTCACACTCTGTCTCTCTCTCAAAAATAAATAAATATTACAAAATAAAAATTAAAAAAAATACATTTCTTTTATGTGATAGGCATGGGGCTTTTCAAAATGTTCAAGGGACAAATTTAAAGAGAAATTACAACTGACACCACAGAAATACAAAGAATCATAAGGTACTATTATGGACAATTATCCACCAAAAAATTGGAAAACCTAGAAGAAATGGATAAATCCTGAGAAACACAATCTTCCAAGAGTGAAACATGAAGACATAGAAAATCTGAATACATGGAATATAAGTAAAAAAGTTGAATCAGTAATTTTAAAACTCCTCAAAAGCAAAAGTTTAGAGCCAGAGAGCTTCACAGGTAAATTCTACCAAACATTTAAAAAAGAGTTAGTGCCTAGTTTTCTAAAATTATTCCAAAAACTTTTAGGAAGAAAAAATGCTTCCCAACTGCTTTACAAGGCCAGCATTACCTTGCTACCAAAACCAAACAAAAATACCACAAACAAGAAAAGTACAGGCCAATATCCCTGATGAACAAAGATGCAAAAATCCTCCACAAAATACTAGCAAACTGAATTTAAGAATATATTAAACGGGGGGGGGGGGGCGGGGGGGGGCGGCGCCTGGGTGAAGCATTCCACTTTGGCTCAGGTCATGATCTCATGGTTCATGAGCCCCATGTTGGCCAATTTGCTGACATCGAAGATGAAACAAGTAAACAGAAGATACACCGTGCTCATGGATTCAAAGAATTAATACTGTCAAAATTTTTACAGTACTTAAAGCAATCTACAGATTCAACTCCATCCCCACCAGAACACCAATGGCATTTTTCACAAAATTAGAACAAAAATCCTAGAATTTGTATGAAACAAAGGACCCCAAATTGTCAGAGTAATTCTGAAAAAGAACAAAACTGCAGGTTTCACACTCCCTGATTTCAAACTATACTACCAAGCTACAGCAATCAAAACAGTATGGTACGAACATGAAAACATACACAGAGATCAATGGAACAGGGTAGGGAACCCAGAAATAAACCCACTCATATATGGTTAATTAATCTATGACAGAGGAGGCAAGAATATACAAGGGGGATAAACAGTATCTTTAATAAATGGTAGTGAGAAAACTGGAAAGCTACATGCAAAAGAATGAAACTGCACAACTATCTTACACCATAGATAAAATAAATGTAAAATGTATTAAAGACTTAAATGTAAAACCAGAAACAATAAAACTCCTAAAAGAAAATATAGGCAGTATGTTCTTTGACATCAGTCTTAGCACTATTTTTTGGACCAGTCTTCTCAAGCAAGAGCAACAAAAATTTAAATAAACATATGGGATGACATCAAACTAAAAGCTTTTGCACAGCAAAGAAACCTAGCAACAAAATGAAAAAAGCAACCTGCTGAATGGAAGAAGATATTTGCAAATCATTCAGCCAATAAGGAGTTCATATAAAAAATATATAAAGAACCTATATAACTTAACAAACAACCTGAATTAAAAATGGGCAAATTTTATTTCTCCAAAGAAGCCATACAGATGGCTAATAGGCACATGAAGATATTCAATCTCACCGATCATCAGGAAATGCAAACCAAAACCAAAATGAGATACCACTGCACACACACCTGTAAGACTGGCTATTATTAAAAAGACAAAAAATACCAAGTGTTGGCCAGGATATGGAGAAAAGGGAACCATCGTACCCTGTGGAGATGCCTCAAAAAATTAAAAACAGAGATACCACATAGTCCAGCACTCTACTTCTATGTATTTATCCAAAGAAAACAAAATGCCAATTTTAAGAGACATACACACCCTTATGTTCATTGCAGCATTATTTACAATGGCTGACATATGGAAGCAACCTGAGCGCGCACCATGTGATATCTTAAGACAACCTAAGTGTCTTCATGTGAAGACATACACACACACATTGGAATACTACTCAGCCATAAAAAAGAATGAAATCTTGCCATTTGCAACAACATGGATGGACCTGGGGGGGTATGATGCTAAGTGAGATAAATCAGACTAAGAAAGACAAATATCATAGCATTTCACCTATACGTGCAGTCTAAACACCAAACGAACAAACAAAACAGAATAGAAACAGACTCATACAAACAACAAACGAACTGTAGGTTGCCAGATGGGGAGAGGTCAGGGGTGAAAGCAAGAGGTAAAGGGGATTAAGAGGTAGAAACATCCAGTTAGAAAATAAATAAGTCATGGGAATGTGATATACAGCAGAGGGAAATATAATCAATAGTATTGTAATAACTTTTTATGGTGACAGATGGTAACTAGAGTTATCACGGGAATCATTTTGTAATGTATAAAAATGTTGAATCACTATGATGAACACCTGAAAATAGGATACTTTATGTCATTTATACTTCAATAAAAAAAGAAAACGTGTAAGAGAAAGCACTGTCGTATCGGTTATTTAAACCAGCATGTTCTAAAGCACCTCTCATTCTCTTTGATGCTTCTCTGCAGCATGTCTCACAGAACAACCTTTTTATAAACCTTCAATTTCTTTGGTCAGAGATTAGAGCATTTGATGTCATATATAGACAATAAAATCCTTTTTATCTCAGCGGTATTTCATTATACTTTGTGACTTAGAAACAAAACGGGCTTAAAGTCAAGCCAAGACACATCTTTAAGATTGCTATGATAATGCTAATATGCCCTTTAAAATCGAGGCAGCCGGGAAATTGAAGGGGTGACAAGTGGAACCAACTTGCATCAAACTGGCATGACACCAGACACTGGCATGGCCTAAGTGACAGCTGCAGCATCTGGAGAGAGCTTGATAAGAAAATCCTGTTATAATACTGAGCTGGTTTTCCTTAAATTACATCTTACATGATTTCATAGGTGCCATATTTTATTTTAGAACAAAATTTCTTTTGAAACGGAAATACTCTTGTCCTTAAGCAAATGTGAAGGAAGTGGTATTTGATTGTCCTTTGGCAGAAGGCAGACCCATGTGTATTTAATTGGGCCCTTTACCTGAGGGATTTCTGTTATGAGAACAGAGTGTGGGACTATGACTTTGGGTTGCAATGTAAATGCTGGCAGAGCACTGAGAGCAAGTTCAACAAAATAGCTGCTGCCTGTGACAGTTGTTACAACACACTGAGCGGTCTGGGCAGCCAGTGGATAAAGTAGAACCAAGTCTCAGCTTCACTCCCAATTGAGCATCCTCTTTGGACTGAAAGTCACGGGTAAACTACCCAGGAGTCTGGCGTATGGAGTATGATAAGGAGGCCCCCACAGGCCCACAAGCCCTGCTTCACTGCAGTGGGAAATACTCTAGGCAAAGACCATTCTACCATCATCTCAGCCTCTAGCTTCAGGCTGTGGGTGTCCGCTAAAGGAGATGGCTCCTTTCTAGTGAATGCCTCTCCTCCTGGGGACCGAAAAGAAAAATGGTCTCCCTTCGCTTTTTCATTCACCCAATATATGCTTATTAAACGACCTCAGGCACTGTGATTCCATGATTAGGACTTCTGTAATACACAATTAATATCATAATGACCCTCCCTCAGCTCACAGACCACTAGAGTAAGCATCTATATAAACAGACCATTGCAGTGTGGTATGATCAGAGCATAAACAGAAGCATGTACAAAGAATTACCACCATCGCAGCCTTCTTCATTTTCCCACAATGTGGAAAATGCACAGTCTCATTTTTGAAAATTTCTAGTTTTCCCATAACTTCAGGCAAATTCTTCTTTAAAAACGTGTGAACAGCTGACCTACAACCTCTTTGACTGATGTTGTGTAAACATTAATATTTTATCTGTTGCTTTTACAAAACAGTACAAACCCCAAAATTAGAAAATGTACAATCTAAAAAAAAATGGAAAAGAAATGAAAAAATTTCCAGTAAGTGATATGACATATTTTACTTTTCTAAAAAATCACAAACCTAAGACATAAGAAAGAAGGTGTAGTATTTGGATTAGGTAAACCTATTATGTTAGCTTTTTTTCTTCTTTTTTAAGCTTATTTATTTTGTGAGAGAGAGAGAGAGAGAGAGAGAGAGAGAGAGCGAGCAGGGGAGGGGCGGAGACAGAGAGAGAGAATCCCACACAGGCTCTGCACTGTCAGCATGGAGCCCCAACAGGGGGTTCAAACTCACAAACTGCAAGATCATGACCTGAGCTGAAATCAAGAGTTGGACTCTTAAGCAATGAGCCACACACACCGCACCACTCCCCTTTTTAAGATTATGTTAGCTTTCTTGGGGCACCTGGGTGGCTCAGTCGGTTGGGCGGCCGACTTCGGCTCAGGTCATGATCTCGCAGTCCGTGAGTTCGAGCCCCGCGTCGGGCTCTGTGCTGACAGCTCAGAGCCTGGAGCCTGTTTCAGATTCTGTGTCTCCCTCTCGCTGGCCCTCCCCTGTTCATGCTCTGTCTCTGTCTCAAAAATAAATAAAACGTTAAAAAAAATTTTTAAAAAAAAGATTATGTTAGCTTTCTTAAATCTTTTCTGAATTAGGTAGAGTATACAAAAGAATAAACAAATACAGGATTAAGGTATGATCTCTGCACTCACAGAAAGATAACAAACAAGGTAAAGAATGCAATCGAGCAGAAAGCTAAAACTAAATTCTCATAGATCACACATCTGATATTGGCAACAAATTATCAGCCACTGGCAACAGCTCATTCTAAAACCAGAATTGACAATAATTTCTGATACATATAATAAGATCAACATCATAGGCACATTATTTTCCAGAGAATCATCAGCAGAAACAGTTAGTGTCATGTGGGTAATTTATCATACAGTCTCAGTGAGGATCCCAGAAAAGGCTAGCCTCAGGGGTGAGTGATACTTTTGCTCTACTGCTCTACGTTCTCCACTCTACTGTCTTGGCAAACCTTACGCCAAGGTTTAAACACTTCTGTTCCTCATATGTCCCCTATTTCAAGGAAGTTTAATAATGTTTGCTCAGTTGGCTAGTTGGCCCGAAAATACAGTACAGGAATTAGAACCAAGTCAGAAGGTAAAATTGCTACCCAAGCCGCTGCCTCCCACACCACCAAAAGGAGGGCCTTCTGTATTATAGTTATTATATTCACAATAGGAAAAGGGGCATTTTCTACATACTTTGCTCAAAGGCCTAATATTTAAACCTATTTCACTGACTACTGACTAGCAATATTCCCTCACAAAGTATTCATCACCTACTGTAGAAATTTATGCATGTTAGTATGTCATGAATGTATTGCAATTAGACATTTTTCTTTTTAATAATACTTTCTGTTCCTACCCTGTGGTTTTGAAAAAGGGAGAGCCAGATATAAAGACAGAAATAGAGAGGCTTCTTGTCACCCCAATTCTCATAAATTCCTGATTGTAAATCTTGCTTCTGACTTTAATTAAGGTATCTTACAGTCCTCACATTTTGTCAGCTAGTGTGGACATCCTAGTTTCCTGCCACTAGGGGATCATAATGCATCCCAGCGCTTGCATTAAAATGCACACCTAGAAAATAAAATTCCTGGCACCTGAAGTTCCCCTTGCTCTCACCATTCTCATTTTTTTTTCCTTTGTTATTTTTATTTTATTTTTATTATAGGATCATCTTGTTACACCACCAATGGGACCACTACATCGTGTCAACAAAGGAAGTATCTGTCAGATAATGCACACTGGCTAAGAATGAACAAACATCGGCTGAGTTGGGGATATTATCCAGATCCTTTACCATGACCTAGAGTTATCCATTCTTTTGTCCTGAGCCAATTACACTCTGCCTGAGCTTATGGCCAACGTCCTCCCTTGACCAAGCTCGATGCATATTGCATGACTCCAACCAATTTTAGCTGGTTGTGTCCCCAGGCAGATTCACATATTATTTGTTCCTTTGGATGAATGGCCATTCAGCAACCATTACCCAGTGCATTAGTAGTGCCTCAGGACAGGAATCACATCCAGAAATAAGTATGAACATCCCACACACTGCCAGCTGTTTATTCACTATATGATTACAAGACTGTGTGCTCTAATCCACCATGTCAACTCTAAAATAGTTTAGTCATTTTAATGGAGGGGGTGAAAAAAACTCACTGGAAATATATATGTATACACACACATAGGTATACATATAATGTAGATATAGGTGACTATATATGTGTGTGTGTATATATATATATATATATATATATATATATATATATAGAGAGAGAGAGAGAGAGAGAGAGAGAGAGAGACAGACTTCTGTTCCTTTTATGGCCCCTACTTATATATATAAACTTTTTTTTTTTGCCAATTTTCTCCCTAACAGACTCAAACTCTCTTCTGCTATCAAGTACTCATGACCTTATAGAGTTCAAGGACTCCCACGACCCAGGACAAGAATTTGGCCTATGCCAATCACAGGGACTTCATTTTCCTTGTGAGTAGTTGAGTCATGGGCATTCAACCCAACTCTGGTCAATGGACACTGAGCAAAATTCTGTGTAACTTTTTGGAAAGGTTTACTGGTTAAGAAAATGAAATGCAGAGGAGGAACATGTTCCCATATATAAATCATCAGGTTGGTACGTGATTCCTAGAAGTGTTGCACCTATCAGGTAACTATGAGGGAAAGCTCACTGACATGCTGAACAAGTCAGGGGGTGGTCTATGAGTAGGGCCAGCACCTGCATCCTGGATGAGGTCCTTGAACTGCTAAGTTAACCAACCTTGGATATTTCTTACCTGTACTTTTCTTATCATGTAAGAACATAAATGGACTAGTTCTTGTGAGTCATAGAAAGTGCATAAACATGCCATTGTTAGTTAGATTTTCTAGTACTTGTAGCTGGAAACATTCTAGCAGGGACAACCTGTATTTCCAACTTACAATACTTCCTGTGAATATATTCAAGGCAGTGGTTCAACTGTTAGGAGAACTAATTAAGCTTTGTTCTATTCCATTGGAATAGACTCAGTCCCCAAATCCCCACCTGGCCATGTGGTACCTTATAGAAAACAAACAATATGATCCAAGAACATAAACTACTCGATCAGTTGACCAATACAATCCCTAGGAAGAAGGGAACACACACACACACACAGAAAAAGAGAGAGAGAGAGAGAGAGAGAGAGAGAGAGAGAGAGAGAGAGAGAGATACCAAACATATAAAGTTTCAACAAATGCTAAGATCACTAAAAAACATTTTGGATACATTTCAAAGGAAGTTACAGGAACATGTCACCCACCAAAATCAAAACACTTAGCGGTCATTGAAATTTTACAAGACAAATTGGAGCTGCCAAAATCTTCTAGAAATCCCATGTACTTCAAGGATGAATATAGTCTTTGCACTGCATCTTAGCTTAACAACAACAAAAATATAGACGGAAACTATAAACATAAACTTAGACTCTTCTAAGGGCTTAATTGCTCAACATTATGATTTTCTAGATACTATCATATATTTTAGCTGACATTAACAACAGTTTAGTTCAAATTGGCATTCACAATATAAAGTAGCAATTATAATTGGAGATATCACCTATTAAATCATACCCTGACAATGCCACGTTTGTTTGCCATTATGGAAGATAGAATTTGTTACTTTTATTTTTTTACAAATATAAGCGAAGATCAAATATATATTCTCCATCACAATGTGACAACACAGAAGTTGATGTGCATTCTATATAGGATTTTAATATTTATAAAGTCAGAAAATGCTACTGTCTTCAGAGTCTGAAGTTGAATGACATCTTCATGTTGAATCAGTGTCATTTACTTTGAGGTTTGAGTGGCCACTATGTGTAAAGCACTGTTAAAAAACTCTGCATGAGTTAAAAATATACAGCCCCCTGCCCATTCTTCAATACAATCACAATCTAATAGGAGAAATAAGACATATGAAAATTATCTTACCAGACAATATAATTGCTTTGTAATCATTGCAAGTAAATAACTATGAAGATTTAAATGATGGGAAACACTTTCCTGTGCAGTGTAATTGCGAGACCCTTCAAACAGAAAGTGCTAGATCTTTTAAAGGATGAGCTTTCCATAAGAACCCATGAATAAGAAGAAATTCCTGACAAATGAAATATTTTCAGCCAATTCAGAGAGAAGTATTTGAGATACAGCCAGAATTATAGCTGGATTGGAAGGAGGCTGAAAATTCAGAGGGCCAAAATCATAAAACAGGAAAAGGAGAGAGAAGGGCTAATATCACGGGATGGCTGAAGCATGAGAAGGCAAAAACACATCTTCCACAAGTATCCTTCATTCTATTGTTTAGCATTTCCTTCTTGCTTTTCAAGTGGGACTGGGCTTGACTGCAGGAAATACTCTGACAATCATGCCATGTTTTTGAAAAACAGGGCATACGACACACACACACGCTAAACTTCTCTACAAGATACAGTCCTCAGCAACAGAAAGATTTCTGAAATTTCAGAAGTGATGATTCTTTTTTTCTCTGATGAAAATACTTCTGAACAGAACACTTTCTGTAGTATTGATCATCTTGGTGAAAGTGGTCTTAACAGTCATTTTTTTGTTTTTGGAAATAGGAATTTGATCTAGATTGGAAATAAGAGATAATGACCTAAATAGCATGAATTAAAACAACTATTCCCTCTTATTAGCTCAGGTTTTAGAAGCTCTTATGTCTAATCTTCTAGACTCAAAAATTTTATTTCCAGCAGATTATTTCTCTCTCTCTCTCTCTCTCTCTCTCTCTCTCACACACACACACACACACACATAATCTCTGTTACCATTAATTATAGCCTTAAAATTGAGCAGAGCTTGATAAATACAACACAAACCAGGAAGCAGCTTAAGTTTCAATGAAGAGCCAGAATTTTCCATACTTATTTACTGTACTACATTTAAATCAGAAAGACAAAGATGGTCTGTCTTCCCCTCTCCCCTGCCGTATTTCAGCACCGGATGGTGTACATAAGTGATGAATCATGAGAATCTACCCCCAAAACCAAGAGAACACTGTATGCACTGTATGTTAGTAACTTGACAATAAATTGTATTTAAATAAATAAGTAAACATTAAAAAAAATAGATGGTCTGCCTTGATGCTAACAGTGAATGCAATATTTTCAAAAAACAACAGAAAAATAATTGGTAATTGACTAGGCACTGTTTTAAAAAATATTCAAACCCAGTCCCATTTCACGCTTTGTCTTATATTCTTGTTAGATATGTTTCCTACCAGATAGAATGCTATCTCTCTGATATCAAATGAGTTATTTAAAAATAGCTCTACGACCTTGGAATATTATGGAAATTTCCTGAGCCTCAGGTTTCCTACTTGAAAAAAAAAAAGTAATACTATTTAAATGAACCATTCCATGTATCATGCCATGATTCCAAATGTCTACATTTTACCTTCCTTCTATGAAAAATTACAGTCTCAGTTGCTCCGTTGAGTACCAGATTGTGCCATTTAAAAATATGATAATTAAAGTAATGATCAGAGACTAGATTTGCAAGTGCACATTTTGGTGTGAATACATTGCTCGGTCCTCCCCTTCTGGCTTGGGATAATGCACCAGCACGCTCATGCCAGCCGCTGAGGTTAGAAAGCGTTCTGCCTGTGAGGATCCTAGATTTTCACTTCACAATGGCTTTATCAGCTTCTGCAGCTGCTGGATAATGCAAGCTCCTAAGAGGCTCTAAGAGACACTTAGACACCTGTCAAACCAGGTGCAGTGGGACAGCAATTGCTCAAGAAATATCTAGACTGGCATGGAGCCAATTCGTTCTCCACCCTTTAAAAAAAAAAAAAAGGCTAATGTGATCACATTTAAGTAATAGGGCCCTTTCCCATCCAGACATCTTTACAGGCACTGAAAACATAGAAAAGCGTGCTTTTTAAAAATCTGAAGCAAGGCTAGGTCAGGATCCAGAAATAAGGCTTACTCAGCCTGTTCTGAAATGTTACCCAGTGGTTAATCATTAATGAGACACTAAATTTATGAAACCTTGAAGTGAAACAGAAGACTAAGATTTTGGCATCAAGTTTCATTTGTATCAACTTTCTGGAGGAAAAAACAGCTCGGTAAGTTGGACTACCGGCTGCTGGGGCTACCCCAGGGCATCAGTGTTGTTCCGTAAAATCATACTATATCATCAGCATACATGTGCACAGGGGAGAAAACACATTAGACTGTAAGATAATCGTCAAGCAGAGAAAATAAAATACGCCCTCAGGCGTCCCATTTGTAATTCCCCTGAATCTATGCTCACACGGCTTTCTTTCCTGTACAATTCCTCAAGTTAACGCAAACCACTTTATGCAGTCACTACAAGGCCCCAAATCCCTGAAGTTTTCTAGGGGTAATTTATGGCTCGCTCAAGAAAAAGCCTTAGAGAGGTCAATAAAAATTGCTCCTATCACACAGTCTTCACCTATTGCATTAGAGATACCATGGGTGCCACATCCTGAGTGACTGGTTGACTATGAAGCCTGACAACAAAAGAGCCAGCACAACCCTGGCTGCAGGTAGCGTGAAATGTGTGCATATGCATTGTGGGGGATTTTTGTTTGTATGTTGGTTTGTTTTTCAGAAACAGAACCAAAATAGGCCTTTGCTAATTCAAGTGTCTTAATTCTCTTTCTGTGGAGGTGAGCGACACTGGCATATCTCCCAGGCTGAATGAGGAAAGACCTCAGAACAGAAGTACTTACCTCAGCTATTATAGGAATTACCAAGTAAACAAACTGGGCTTTTCACGGAGATCATATCTCAATTTAGTGTCCATCAGGAAATAACTGCAAACCTTCCAATGCAAAAATTAATTTCTCTCCACCAAAAATCCGCATTAATTGCTTCTATGTGCATTTGTGGGCATGAAGGCACAGTCCCCATCACCCTCACCAAAAGGCATCACCAAAAGGTGAAAGAATTCACAATAATGATCTGGTATATATCATCAGAATTCTACTGTTTTAAATGTTTACAGTTAATTATTTTGAAAGATTTTTCATATATATTTCCTATTCCTTGGATATGTATCTCCATTCCCCAAAAAACCTTTCCAGATGTTTCCAGAGATGAATTCCCTAGTTATGTATGTATTAAATAGAAGAGCTGGCCTGCCAGCTGTCTCAGTCTTCTGTTTACAAACACATTGTGTATCAGTCAGGGTTCTCCAGAAACATAGAACTGGTAGGATCTATATAGACATGTGAGAAGATTTATATGGGAACTGGCTTCTGGTGATTATGGAGGCTGAGGTATGCCATCAGCTATCTGAAGAACCAGAAAAACAAACATTTACTTAAGTCTGAGTCCAGTGGCCCAAGAACCAGGAGATTTGATATCCAAGGGCAGGAGAACATGAACTCAGCTCAAGAAGACAGCAAGAATTCGCCCTTCTTTCACAGTTTTACTAGTCCTACCTACTATGAAAACACAGTGAAAGAAAATAACTCTATGCACTATAAAGGAAAATAGGTAATAAGATTGTCTATATATGTATATGAGTGAAATAATACAGTATTTTTATTTCTCTGTCTGACTCATAAAGCATTCTAGCTCCATCCACATTGTTGTAAATGGCAAGATTTCATTCCTTTCGATGGCTAATATTCCACTGTGTGTGAATGTGTGTGTGTGTGTGTGTGTGTGTGTGTGTGTGTGTGTACCATCTTAATTTTCTAATGTTTATTTATTTAGAGGAAAAGAGAGAGAGGTGGAGGGAGGGGAAGAGAGGGAAGGGAAAAGAGAGAGGGAGAGAGAATCCCAAGTAGGCTCCATGGTGTCAGTGCGGAGCCCAATATGCGGCTTGATTTCATGAACTATGAAATCATGACCTGAACCAATATCAAGAGTCAGACTCTTAATGGACTGAGCCACTCTGGCGCCCCATATACCCCATCTTTATCCATTAATCAGTCGATGGACATTTGGGCTATCTCTGTAGTTTGGCTATTGATGATAACACAGCTGTAAACATCAGGGCACATGTACCCCTTCAAATCTGTATTTTTGTATCATTCAGGTAAATACCTAGTAGCGCAATTGCTGGATCACTGGTTAGTTCTGTTTTTAACTTTTTGAAGAACCTCCGTACTGTTTTCCAAGTGGCAGTACCAGTTTGCATTCCCACCAACAGTGCAAGAGGGCTCCCTATTCTTGGCATTCTCAGTTGTTGTTTCTTGTGTTGTTAATTTTAGTGATTCTAACAGGTGTGAGGTGGTATCTCATGGTGGTTTTGATTTGTATTACTCTGAAGATGAGAGTAATACACATTTAGGTCTTTCATCAATTTTGAGTTTATTTTGGGATATGGTGTAAGAAAGCAGTCCGGTTTCTATTCACAATTTATTGAAGAGCCTGTTGTTGTTGTCGTTTCCATTGGGTATTCTCTCCTGCTTTGTTGAAGATGAGTTGGCCATACACCTGTGGGTCCATTTCTGGGTTTTCTATTCTGTTCCATTGATCTACGTGTCCATTTTTGTATAGTACCATACTGTCTTGATGACTACAGCTTTGTAATACAGCTTGAAGTCTGGAATTATACCTCCAGCTTTGCTTTTCTTTTTCAGGATTACTTTGGCTATTTGGAGTTTTTGTGGTTCCATACAAATTTCAGGATTATTTGTTCTAGCTCTATGAAAAATGCTGGTGATATTTTATAGGGACTGAATTAAATGTGTAGATTGCTTTGGGTATATAGACATTTTAACAATGTTTGTTCATCCAAACCATGAGCATGAAATGTTCTTTCATTTCTTTGTGTCCTCTTCAGTTTCCTTCATAAGTGTTCTATATTTTTCAGAGGATAGATTTTTTACCTCTTTGGTTAGGTTTATTCCTAGTTATCTTATGGTTTTTGGTGCAGTGCGAGATCAATTCCTTGATTTCTTTTTCTGCTGCTTCATTATTGGTATATAGAAATGCACCAGTTTTCTGTACATTGATTTTATATCAGCAATTTTGTTGAATTCATGCATGAATTCTAGAATTTTTTTGGTGGAGTATTTTGGGTTTTCTACATAGAGTATCATGTTGTCTGCAAATAATGAAAGTTTGATGTATTCCTTGCCAATTTGGATGCACTTTATTTTATTTTATTTTATTTTTTGTTTTGTTTTCTGACTGCTGAGGCTAAGACTTCAAGTACTGTGTTAAATAACCATGGTGAGACTAGACATCTCTGTCTTGTTCCTGACCATAGCGCAAAAGCTCTTAGTTTTTCCCCATTGATAATGATATTGGCTGTGGGTCTTTTGTATATGGCCTTTATGATGTTGAAGTATGTTCCCTCTATTCCTAATTTGTTGAAGGTTTTTATCAAGAATGGATGCTATATTTTTGTCAATTGCTTTTTCTGCATCTATTCAGAGTTATATTGTTCTTATCCTTTCTTTTATTTATGTGGTGTATCACACTGATTGATTTGTGAAAATTGAGCCATCCCTGAAGCCCAGGAGTAAATCCCACTTAATCATAGTGAATAATTCTTTTAACATACTTTTGGATTTGCATTGCTACTATCTTGTTGAATATTTTTGTATCCATGATCATCAGGGATATTGGCTTGTGTTTCTCCTTGTTAGTAGGGTCTTGTCTGGATTTGTAATCAGGGTAATGCTGGCCTCATAGAATAAGTTTGGAAGTCTACCTTACATTTATATTTTTTGGAACAGTTTTAGAAGAATAGGTATTAACTCTTCTTTACACGTTTGGTAGAATTCCCCTGAGAAGCCATCTAGCTCTGGATTTTAGTATGTTGGGAGTTTTTTGATTACTTATTAAATTTCGTTGCAGCTTATGGATCTGTTCAAATTTTCTGTTTCATCCTGTTTCACTTTTGGTAGTTTGTATATTTCTAGGAATTGGTCCATTTCTTCCAGATTGTCCAGTTTGTTGACATATCATTTTTCATAATTTCTAATTATTTGCATTTCTGTAGTGTTGGCTGTGATCTCTCCTTCTTCATTAATAATTTTATTAATTTGGGTCCTTTCTTTTTTCTTTTTGATAAGTCTGCCTAGGGGTTTATCAATTTTATTAATTCTTTTAAAGAACTAGCTCCTGGTTTTGTTGATCTATTCTACTGCTTTTGTTTGTTTGTTTCTATTTTATTTCTGCTCCAATCTTTATTATTTCTGTTCCTCTTCTGCCTTTAGGCTTTTTCTCTTTCTAGCTCCTTTCAGTATAAGGTTAGGTTGTATACATGAGAGCTTTCTTGCTTTTTGAGGTAGGCCTGTATTGCAACATGCTTCCCTCTTAGGACTGATTTTGCTGCATCCCAAACATTTTGGATTATTATGTTTTCATTTTATGTTGCTTCCATGTACTTTTTAATTTCTTCTTTAAGTTATTGGTTAATCCATTTATTCTTTAGTATGATGTTCTTTAACCTCTGTGTATTTGGTCTTTCCAAATATTTTTGTGGTTGACTTCAAGTTTCATAGCATCGTGGTCAGAAAATATTCATGGTATAGGGGCACCTAGGTGGCTCAATTTGTGAAGCATCTGCCTTTTACTCTGGTTATGATCTCACAGTTAGTGAGTTTGAGCCCCACATCGGGCTCTGTGCTGACAGCTCAGAGCCTGGAGCCTGCTTCAGATTCTGTGTCTCCCTCTCTCTGCCCCTTCCCTGCTTATGTGCTCTCTCTCTCCCTCTCTCAAAAATAAACATTAAAAAAAAGAGAGAAAATATTCATGGTATGATCTGAATCTTTTTGTACTTGTTGAGAGCTGATTTGTGACCCAGTATGTGATCTATTCTGGAGAATGTTCCATGTGTACTTGAAATGAATGTGTATTCTGCTGCTTTAGGATGAAATATTCTGCTTATATGTTAAGCCCATCCAGTCTAGTGTGTCATTCAAAGCCATTGTTTCCTTGTTGATTTTCTGCTTGGATGATCTATCTGTAAGTGGATGTTGAATTCTTCTACTATTGTTATATTATCATCAATGAGTTTCTTTATTTTTGCTACTAATTGATTTATATATTTGGCTGCTCCTAAGTTGGTGACATAGTTAAAATTGTTAGATCTTCTTGATGGATAGACCCCTTAATTTTGATGCAGTCCCCTTCTTCATCTATTGTTACAGTCTTTGCTTTAAAATCTAGTTTATCTGATATAAGTATGGCTACTCTGGCTTTCTTTTTAATTATATTTTTTTAAATTTACATCTAAATTAGTTAGCATATAGTGCAACAATGATTTCAGGAGTAGATTCCCTAATTCTCCTTATCCATTTAGCCCATCCCCCCTCACACAACCCCTTCAGTAACTCTCTGTTTGTTCTCCATATTTAAGAATCTCTTATGTTGTCCCCTTCACTGTTTTTATATTATTTTTGCTTCTCTTACCTTACATTCATCTGTTATGTGTCTTAAAGCCCTCATATGAGTGAAGTCATATGATATTTGTCTTTCTCTGACTAATTTTGCTTAACATAATACTCTCTAGTTCCAACCACATCGTTGCAAATGGCAAGATTTCATTCTTTTTGATTGATGAGTAATACTCCATTGTGGATACAAATATAGATATAGATATAGACCACATTTTCTTTATCCATTCATCCATCGATGGACATTTGGGCTCTTTCCATACTTTGGCTATTGTTGATAGTGCTGCTATAAACATAGGGGTGCATGTATCCCTTCGAAACAGCATACCTGTATCCCTTGGATAAATACCTAGTAGTGCAATTTCTGGGTCCTAGGGTAGTTCTATTTTTAATTTTTTGAGGAGCCTCCATACTGTTTTCCAGAGTGGCTACACCAGTTTGTTTTCCTACCAACAGTGCAAAAGAGATCCTCTTTCTCTGCATCCTCGCCAACATTTATTGTCACCTGAGTTGTTAATGTTAGCCATTCTGACAGGTGTGAGGTGGTATCTCATTGTGGTTTTGATTTGTATTTCCCTGATAAAGGGTTAGTATCCAAAATCTATAAAGAACTTATTAAACTCAACACCCAAAACACAAATAATCCAGTGAAGAAATGGGAAAAAGACATGAAAAGACACTTCTCCCAAGAAGACATCCAGATGGCCAACCAACACACGAAAAAATGTTCAACATCACTCTTTCTTTTGATGTCCATTAGCATGAAAGATGGTCCTCTATCCTTTTAATTCCAGTCTGCAGGTGTCTTTAGGTCTAAAATGAATCTCTCGTAGGTAGTATACAGATGGATATTCTTGTTTATCCATTTTTATACTCTATGTCTTTTGATTGGAGCATTCAGTCCATTTGCACTCAGATTATTGATAGATATTAATTTAGCGCCTTGGTGCTTCTGGTAATGTTCTCTGTTTGTTTCCAGTCTTTGTCGCTTTTTGTCTTATTTTTCTCCAGAGTCCCCTTTAATATTTCTTGCAGGGCTGGTTTAACTCCCATGAACTCCTTTAGCTTTTGTTTTTCTGGGAAACTCTATGATCAATAGACTTGGTACTTCTGAGGGGTCTGTGCTGGTCTTCTGGAGCTGGGCCCTGCTGTGCTGATTCTCAGACAGACTTACCCCAGTGGAGAAGCACCTGCAGGACACAGTGGGGCGGGGATTGGAGAAAGCAGCTCCAGCCTCCACTTGGTGATGCTGTTGCTCACTGAGGGCAGTCAGTGCTGATGGGCATGGGCGGGATGGTGTCCCCGGCTCTCTTGTCCCCAGAGTAGAAGCTCACACCCACCACTCTTCAGGAAATTGTCACAGAAGAACAATCACCTGTCTTGTGGGTCCAGCTTCTGTTAGATCCCTGTCTTCACCCTGCCTGTATCTGAGATATCTGAATGCCAAGCGGCACAGCACTCCTGTATTTTATGTCAGGGGCATGGCTGGGTTTCAAAACTCCAAATTTTAGAATTTTAGAATTCCACATGGCACAGACTTGCACTGATCCTCCGGGTGAGGGTCTTGCTGCGCTGTGGTCAGTGCCAACTTTTCCCAGAAATTCATTGTGCCACCACGTGTGGCTCAGATTTTTACAGCGCAACAGAAAGCCAGCACCAAGGCTTCCAGACCTCAGCCAGCATCCCCATTCCTATGTTAGTGAATGGGGCAGCTCAATGGTAGCCACCACCCCCCTGGTCTTGTGCCCCTGGAAAATCAATGCAACTCCTCCCACATACACTCCAAGCAGGGGAACCACTTCTCTCTGTGTGACCCAGGGGATCCTCAGACCACAGCTGCCCACTCCAGGGTCCCTCCCTCCCCCTCCTTCCCCACTGGAGTACCACTAAGCCTGCCAAGAGTGACACTGGCCAAAATTTCAGACTCTGAACTCGCTTTTTATAAAAAGTTGCAGTATTCAGCCTCTCTCCTTTTCCCAGCCAATGGCTTTGCAGAAGAGTTTTTCTTGTGAAATTTCCTGTGTGCACTTTCACTCTTTCCTACTCTTTCTTTCTCTCTTTCTCCTCTCTCCACAATCAGGGATCCCTCCTTATCGCAGCACCCACAGCTCTTCTCTCCCCAGAATAAACTCTCCACAGCTCCTCCGTTCCATGATGTGGTGGTTTTTTCACCTCTAGTTGTAATTTTTGTTTTCTCAGTCCTCAGATCGACTTCTTGGATGTTCAAAATGATTGTGTGTGTGTATGGAAAATCAAAGGACATAGAATAGCCAACACAATATGAAGAAGGAGAAGAAAGCTGGAGAATTCATACCTGATTTCAGGTCTTACTACGTATAAAGCTATGACAATCAAAAGAGAATGTATTAGTGCAAGAATAAACATATAACTCAATGAAAAATAAAAGGATTAAAACCCAGAAATAGACTCACACACATATAGTCACTGGATTTTTGACAAAATAATAAATATAATTCAATTGATAAAGGACTTTTTTTTTCAACAAATGGTGCTGGAACAAAGAATTAGATATCTACTTACTAAAAAATAAACCTGGATAGAGATCTTATACATTTCATAAAAATTAATTAGCAATGGATCATATATCTAAGTGTGGACCACAAAACTATAAAATAACAAGACTAAATATACAAGAAAATCTAGGTGACCTGTGGTTTCGATGACACACCAAAAACATGATCCATGAAAGAAATTGTGATAAAATACATCTTATTTAAATTAAACATTTCTGCTCTGTGACAGACACTGTTCTGAGATGCAAAACACAGACCAAAAAGCAGGGAAGAAAATACCTGAAAAACATATATTTGATAGAGAACCCTAAAAATCCTTACTAATAATACAACTCAATTTAAAAAAATGAGCATAGGATATAAACAGCATCCCACAAAGAAGATATACAGATGTCAAATAAGAATATTAAAAGATGCTCAAAATCATTTGTCACTAGGAAATTTCAAATTGAAATGAGATATCCTATACACCTATTACAATGGCTAAAATACAAAAAACAAAACACCTGACAATACCAATTGCTGCTGAGGAAATATAGCAACAGAAAATCTCATTTGCTGTTATTGAGAATGCAAAACCGAATAGCCACTTTGGGAAATAGTCTTATCAAATAATCAAGCAGTCATACCACCAGAGATTTAGCCAACTGATTTGAAAACTGATGTCCATACCAAAATCAAAATGTGAAAGTTCATAGCAGTTCTATTCATAATTGTCCCAAACTAGAAGAAACCCAAAAGTCCTTCAATAGATGACTAGATAAACATGAAGCTATAATGGTGAATACATAATACTACACATTTGTCAAAACCCATACCTTTACAGCATGAAGAGTGAATCTTGATGTATACAGATTTTTAAAATCATTTCAGAGATTAGGGAAATCCCATAATAGAATACAGAAACTGGAAAAACAATCCAATGGTATTAAAATGCATAACACAACTTCACTGAACATGGAGAGGAATAAGATATTGACATAATTAAGATATAAATGCAAAAGAAACCTACATAAGCATTGTATTCTAGTAAAGTTGTCTCCCAATGGTGTACAGGTTAACAATTCAAATGCTGCCATACTTTTATACTAGAATTAAATTAAGTAAATGGATAGTTTCTCATTGTTGGGAGTAGGAATTTACAAATAAGCAAGAGGTAGAGGCTATAATGATGTAAGCAATAATGGATTAGAGTTGAACACGTTAATATCAAATCACATTTGCCCTAAGATAAATACAGAAATATTTATAGATATTGGGTTAGTACAGACATATATATTTCTTTACTCTGTTAACTGTGAGAGCCTAGAGGCTATTACAACCCAAAAACAATGAGCAACTCTAGTGCCCAGACCCTGTTTCCAATACCATTTTTCAATAAGAAAAATTAGGTTTCCTTAGAGAAATGGCTGGTTAAGACTTAGCAGAAAACACAAAAGATGAGTCTGAAGTATCCTTTAGTAACGGAAAGTAAAGAAGTGCTTAAAAGATTCCCACAATGATGGAGTTATATCAAAGGAATAAATAATTCAACTAAGAGAGTTCCCAAAGCCAATCTGGAAGAATTTAAGCCACAAAATAAAGTAGTATTGGATTATAATCTCAAATAGAAAATATCCATGAGCCCATACTGATATAAATAACTAAATAAATAAATAGGATGAGAATAGATAAATCTCGTAAATATAATAATTTCAGTATCAACACATTCAATTACTGAACTAAAAGGGTACTACAATGGACTGAACGATTGTGTCCCAATGC
Source organism: Neofelis nebulosa (assembly GCF_028018385.1). Taxonomy (NCBI): domain Eukaryota; kingdom Metazoa; phylum Chordata; class Mammalia; order Carnivora; family Felidae; genus Neofelis; species Neofelis nebulosa. The sequence goes on from NC_080786.1 coordinate 60,453,411, forward strand.
ATATGTTGAAATCCTAATCCCCAAATATAGCTTCTAGGAAGTAACTAGGCCATGGGGATAGACCCTCATGAATGGGATTAGTACCCTTACAAAAGGGACCTCAGAGAGCTCTCTCCCTCTCTTTACACTGAAATACAATGAGAAGATATAATGAGAAGATGACACAATGGCTAACATATATTTGAACAGACATCTCTCCAACAAAGATATATAAATGGCCAATAAGCATATAAAAAGATTGCCAGACATCATTAGTTATCAGGTAAAAATAAATCTCCACCATGAGGAGATACCATATCATATCCAGTAAGATGTTTAAAATAAAAAAGACAAAAACAAGTGTTGGCAAAGATGTGGAAAAACTGAACTCTTATACATCACTGGTGTGATTTTAAAATGGTACAGACACTTTTAAAAACAATTTAGCAGTTTCTTAAAATGTTATATGTAGACTTTCCAGTTGTTATACGACCTGGCCATTTTACTACTAAGGATATACTCAATAAAACAGAAAAAGATAGGTATCCACAGATTTCACTATTATGGGTTTTATCTTTAGATGAAACTTAGTTAACAGATATTTATATATTTTTTAACATGGTACCTTTACATACTCCCCATTATGAATGCCTCCCATAAAATTTAACTGTATTCCTTACAGTCAGCAGAAAAATTAAGATCTAAACTGAATTCTAACTACATTAAAGACTTACTATATGTAACATACAATTTGCATACATACAACTCTTAGGTTACCTGTGTTAACTGCTTTGAATAGCTTCACAAATAAACCTTGAGATAACTTATGCACGTATTTTATAGAAAACTATTCTCACAATTAGTCCTTGAAAATAATTTATGCATGCACTTTATAGAAAACTATTCTCATAACTATATGTTTTTTTTATTCTGATGATTTATAATATCAAAAACAAAATAACTATAAATTATATAATTCACAATTATCTCAACAATCTTTGGTTTAGTCTTGAAAATATGACACACTTCATGCTGGGAGATGGTTGCATCAACTTTTGGCCTGATAATAAGACCATCTTAAAACAAAGCTATATTAGCTATGTATATTGGCTTGATTTATTACTTACTTGGAAAAGAGGAACCATCGTTTGGTTTAAATGTTCTTTTTTGCCACTTCCATCATGATTGAAAGAAACAAAGATGCTATTTATAAATCAACAAGAAAAGTAGAATACATGCATATTTGAACTCTATCAAATTTCAGTATCACTTTCAACTAACTGTAGGTTGGACATTAATATGAGTATATAATTTTACATATTTAAAATAGAATTCATTCTCTTTCTTATACAATTTACTTCTTCTGTCATCCCTATTTTAAGAGCACCAAATTGGTTTTACCAGTTATTCATATATATCACAGAGTCATTCTAATTTATCCTAAAATGTCTCTTGATCAATTTCCAGGCAAAAAACCAGGTGACTAGCTATGGAGGTTGGGTAAAGTCACAGGATCCTGCACATTATATGTAGGTAGGAATATTTTATATATGGATACTTGAGGGAATATAGTTTTATTTATATGCCCATGAAACTTGGAAATATGCACATATTTTTTAAATTTTTTAATGTTTATTTATTTTTGAGAGAGAGACAGAGAGAGAGACAGAGAGAGAGAGAGAGAGAGGGAGGGAGGGAGGGAGGGAGGGAGGGAGAGAGGGAGGGAGGGAGAGAGGGCACAAGCAGAGGACGGGCAGAGAGAGAAAGAGACAGAGACACAGAATCTGAAGTAGGCCCCAGGCTCTGAGCTGTCAACACAGAGCTGGACAGGGGGCTCAAACTCATGAGCCATGAGATCATGACCTGATCCAAAGTCAGATGCTTAACCAACTGAGCCACCCAGGTGCCCCTGTACATATCTTTAAATATGTTTATCTTTATTTTCTTTACTATGTCAAAAAGTTTGAATAGTCTTCTACACTTCCCACAATTTTCATTCGAAAAATATGGTCTTGGTAGATACAGTCCCAGGTGTGATCTATTTTGCCAGTAAACATTTGTTCTAAAGATCAGACAGGGAGTTTTAATCATCATTTCCCCTCTATATAAATAAAAAGAAATCATTTTCCCATGGTGTTTGCTTTCTAAAATTTTATTCAAAATATAGTAAAAATAATATACCATCTTCAATTTGCTCATTTCAATTGCCCTTTTATTTTATAGATACTTTTATAATCTCTATAGTAAGTTTAATTATGCTAGATATCAAGAATGCTTTTAGTATAACCCATAGTGTCCATAATCTTTTGGACAGAAAACTTACCCACAATTTAATTAATGCTAACCCTCCTCTAACTGTCCCAAGCATCTAGAAGTTTTCTAGATATGAAAAAAAAGATGGAGTAGTCATTTTCACACTACAAGAAATATAATGTCCTACAGAAAAGTAGACAGGTAATTAGTTCATCCAAATTTATTAACAGGAAGATAAATACTACCATAGCAAAATACTTCTTCTTCACTAAAGTAGTTTAGAGAACTATAAGTGGGATGTTATTTTTAAATCATAGACATCTATAATATTTTCAAAGTAAATACCCAATGAAACGAGCAACTAAATATATCATTATGAAACTCACAGAGACGTATGCTCAAGAAAATGATAAATGAAACCAGGTAATATATACAGAGCATTTACCATGCCAAGGCACTGTGCCAGATATCACTGAGATATAGACATGATCCATCATTAAGACAACATGGAATATGATAGGAGTTGAACAACAAAATACTTACCATTCAGAACTGTAGGAAAGATGTCATTTGAAATGTACAGATAAATACTGGTAAGAAATTATAGAAGGTAATTATCAGTTCAGACTAAGGTTAGCAAAGAGAGCATCAGGAATTTGAATTTGAGCTAAGTCTTGTGCAATACTGGATTTATAAAGGAACCAAAGGAAACGAAGAAATAGAAATTTGAGAAAAATTATTGTTATATATAAGTATTTATCAACAAACAATATACAGATGTAGAAATGGAATGAGATAATAAATAGAATATTTAGATATGAAAATAACTTTTACTTACTTTTAAACACACAAAGTGATGTTTCCTGGTACACAGGGTATTAGCATGTTTAAAACAAAAACTGACAAAAGAAAAATTTTTCAAGATAAGAAGATTTGACTGTCATTAATATTTTAACAATTCCCAGCCAAGTCTCCAACTCATTTCTTCTTTTTCATGCAACACTTACAGATTCAATAGAACTGTATTGCCCATGAGAAGTGGAGGCTACAGATGGGGAAAAAAATGTAGGCCACCTCTCTAAACAATTACTGAATCAATTGTTCTTCAGCTGTTATTTTCCTTTCCTGCTCTCTCAGAAACTGGTTTTTGTACAATCGCATTAGTAATTCTATCAGTTCAGCAAGGAATCAACAATCTGACTCTTGTTCATACTTCATTATAAATACTAGGGCAGCAAACTGATTTTATAGTCTCATACATCTGTGTATTTCAAAACTAGATTATCTTTTGTATATCTCTCTTGAAATATCTGAAAAGCTTCCCTTTCCAGAAAACAAACAAACACACTTGTTTTCTCAAGTTTCCAGTAATTGGTATTTTGAATCAGAGGAGGCCAGAATTCTCAAACTAAATATAAAAATTCAAATCTATACACTGACAATGACTTCTGTTGTAATCCTACAGTTCAGAAATTTTGTTTAAATTATTTCAAAAGGATAATATGTAGAGAATCTAAGCATGACTTTCTTTTTCTTCCATTTATTCTTTCCAAAAAAATATGCTATCTTATTTTAACAAGATAACATCTCAGCACACACACATGTTTAGGAATTTCCTAACATGGGAGTGCCTGGGTGGCTCAGTTGATTAAGCATCCAACTTCAGCTCAGGTCATGATCTCAGGGTTTGTGGGTTTGAGCCCCGTGGTCAGGCTCTGTGCTGACAGCTCAGAGCCTAGAGCCTGCTTTGGATTCTGTGTCTCCTTCTCTCTCTCTCTCTGCCCGCCCCCCCACTTGTGCTCTGTCTCTCAAAAATAAATAAAGATTAACAAATTAATTTAAAAAATTAAAGAATTTCCTAATATGTTTACAAAAACAGAAAAAAATTGACTCCTGAACATGCAATGCTTTCTATTATTATAAAGAAGGAAATTATGAGCTCAAATTAGTGTCAAATTACCTAGAAGAGAATCTTAAGTATATGTGAGTTACAGTGGGCTAAGCCTCACATTAAATTAAATTCAAAAATCAGTTGTGAACTGATAAACTTGAAATCAGTCTATATTTTAAAATACTACCTGTTATATTAAATGCAATATATACAATCAGATTGATTAAACATAGTGGATGCCTCAATTCTAGGAACTAACATTTGGACAGTGTTTTTTTTGTTGTTGTTGTTTGTTTGTTTACACACAATCTTCAAAGTGTCTTCCACAAGGAAATTTTCAACCAGTTTGATATCATCTAAAATAATCTCACTAAAGAAAGTTACCATTTCTTATAGATCTGGTTCTTCTCTACCATCAGAATTACAGATTTATTTTGAAATGCCCCAGAGACATATTTTGAAAATCCAGAACTATTCAGCATATTTATTTTGACTAACCCCTAATTTATCGTATTTTTTAAAGTAGGAAGTAAATTCAAATCTATTTGGGTCATTCTGAAAACAATCAGAGCATCTGGACCTCAGTAGTCGAAGAAGCACGTTTCAGTTCTGGTTCACAAATATGATGAGTCAAGCTTCTATGGGTATGTTTAATAGCATTCAATAAATACTTTGTAGCGCATTGGTACCTACAAGCAGTAAAGGTCAACAGGTCATAAAATGAAAAATACAGAGAACTCTACATTTAAATGATTCCAGTGAAATTTGAATATTAAGAAATCATGATTTTTAAAAGCTTCAGAACAAAAGCCTAAGAAACAAAATATTTACCAATGCTTATGTAAATAATTTTATATGGATATAGAAGGAATATCATGGATAAGAAATATAGACAAGACAAAACTACGGGTTTTGTAAAACAGAACAGGGATCACCAGGAACTGGGAGTGGGAAGGGGAGTTGACTACAAAGGACACGGGGCAATCTGGGGGTGATGGAATTGTTCTGCAGCATGGCTGTGACGGAGGAGATGTAGCTCAATACCTTTGTCAAAGCCCATAGAACCCACCCCCACCGCCACAAATTGATAGTTCTACTGTATATAAAAGAAAAAACAGAAATATTGATGAGAGGTTTCTTAAAGTAAAAAATCAGATGCTCTTTGTTAGTATCAGATACTACTTCAGATACTACTACAAGTGTATCAGATAGTTAATTCTATTTTCTGTGCTTTGTCCATATTCTTAACCATGGCGTCAGGATATAACACCTTAATTTCCAGTGAAGATAGAAAAGCCTGAATATGAATGTGAGTCTGTTAAAACAACAACAATAAATATAAAGCAACCCTCATTAATCACTCTCATCGTGCATCGATATTAAATTTTCTGAATATAGTACAGCAAACAATAAGACATTGTAATAAATAAGCAATCTAATACTTGTTTATTGTTCTTTATAAAGCACCAAAAGTTAGCTTACCTGCATGATAAAATGTGATTGAATTTTTTATAAAAACAATCTTTTTTTCATAACTGTCATATTTTTCTGGTTGGATTATAAAATGCCACAACCATGTTGGAAAATATTTTTAAAGTTTTTTTAAAGGGTTAAACAAATACCTATCATATGACCCAGAAATTTCACCCCTAAAATTTATCAAAGAAAACTAAAATTATCTCCACACTAAGACTTGTACACTAATATTCATAGTATCTTTACTTGCAATAAAGAACAATCTCAATGTGCATTGATAGGTATATGAATAAGCAAATTGTGGACTGCTCTTGCAATGGAACACCTCCCAACAATAAAAAAAAAATTAGTATTACATGCTTCTAACACAATAAATTCTAAAGCCATTGAGCTAAAAGAATCTAGATGCAAAAGAATACATACTGTATTATTCTATGTATATGAATGTCTCGAAAATACAAACTAATCAACAGTGACAGAAAGCAAACAGTTGTCTAGGGACTTGCTATGAGTAGGGAAATTGATCTTGAGGGGGGAGAAGTGTTTTTTTTTTGTTTTGTTTTTTTTTTAACATTTATTTATTTTTGAGACAGAGAGAGACAGAGCATGAACGGGGGAGGGTCAGAGAGAGAGGGAGACACAGAATCTGAAACGGGCTCCAGGCTCTGAGCAGTCAGCCCAGAGCCCGATGCGGGGCTCGAACTCACATACCGCGAGATCGTGACCTGAGCCGAAGTCGGACGCTTAACCGACTGAGCCACCCAGGCGCCCCGGGAGAAGTGTTTTTGAAGGCAATAATGGACACGTTCTAAATACAGATTTGAGTAGTGGTTAAAAAAGTATAAATATTTGTCAAAACTCATTGAACAGCATATTTAAAATGGGATTATCTTAGTGCATATAAACTGTACCTCAATAAAATAAATTTTAAAAGTTTAAAGTAGGATGCCTGGGTAGCTCAGTCGGTTGAGCTTTCAATTCGGTTCAGGGTCATGAACTCAGGGTTGTGGGGCTCCACACTACCATGGAACTCGCTTAATATTCTCTCTCTGCCCCTCTCCCCATCTTGTATGCTCTCTCTCTCTAAAAAAAAATTAAATTTTAAATTAAAAAAAAACATTCTAAGTTTTAAATCAGATCTTGCAACTAGATCTTGGTTTCTAAATACCATTTTCCGAGAAAAGGGAATCAGAGCTAATAAGAAATTGGTTGATCTCAGGTCCTGGGACATCTTACTAGGAAATCAGAAATTTCTAAAATGAAAAAAAGAAAGGAAGAAAGGGGCATAAAAACCAATCTGAAAGAATTCACCACAATGTGTTTCAAACTTAGCAACAAAAGTTTCAACTTAGCAACTAAATAAATATGGTATTAAATATAACTCAAAGACATACTTTTAGGAACGAGTCCATATTGATATATACAAATAACTGACAAATAAAGGGAAAACAATTGGTAATCCTTCCCTACAGAAGAATTTCAATTAATAAACATAGAAGGAATAAGGGACACAGATATCCCAAAAATATCCATTAGAATAATAATATCCACAGAATAACTGTCAAAAACAATAAACACTGAAAATGCTAAAATGGGTAGGCAAGAGTTTAGCCAGAAAAAAAATATTTGTATAGTTGCCAAATACCTCTCCCAATATATTTAGTAATTCCAAAGAGAAAATTGATAAGTTTATGGCATAGGCTCTTGGTAGACACCACCTTAGCCAAAAGGATGAAATGTAGCATCATAAGCATAAAGATATTCCAACACCATATGCCTTCTGGTATAAAACACTGAGACACCTCACCTCCATAAAATCCTAATAATACAAAACTTAATCAAACTATGAGAAAACATCTAAATTGAAAAACATTCTACAAAATAACTTACAAGTATTCTTCAAAAGTGTCAAGGTCATGAAAGACAGAAAAAGTGAGGAACTGTCATATATTGGAACAGACTGATGAGATACGGCAATAAAATGCAGATCCTGAACTGATCCTGATACAGAAAAGGAACATCAGGGGAAAGATGAGTGAAATCTAAATAAGTTCTGGACTTTAGTTAATAGTATTGTGCCAGGATTAACGGAGACTCTCTGAGGGGAGAAAAGATGAATGAATGAATGAATGAATGAATAAATAAATAAATAAATACCAAAGGCAACAAAGAATAGAAAGGACCAGAGAACAACATCAGAAACTCCAACTCTACAAGCAACATAATGGCAATAAATTAATATCTTTTGATACTCACTCTAAACGTCAATGGACTTAATGCTCCAATCAAAAGACATAGGGTAACACAATGGATAGGAAAACAAGATCCATCTATACGCTGTTTACAAGAGACCCACTTTAGACCTAAAGACACCTTCATATTGAAACTAAGGGGATGGAGAACCATTATGCTAATGGTCAACAAAAGAAAGCCAGAGTAGCCACACTTACATCAGACAATCTAGACTTTAAAATAAAGACTGTATCAAGAGATAAAGAAGGACATTATATCATAATTAAGGGGTCTACCCACCAAGAAGACCTAATAATTGTAAACATTTATGTGCCAAATGGGGAAGAACCCAAATATATAAATCAATTAATCACAAACATAAAGAAAGCCATCAATAGTAATACCATAATAGTAGGAGACTTCAACACCCCACTCACAGCAATGGACAGATCATCTAAACAAAAAATCAACAAGGAAACAATGGCTTTGAATGACACACTGGACCAGATGGACTTAACAGATATATTCAGAACATTTCATCCTAAAGCAGCGGAATATACATTCTTCTCCAGTGCACATGGAATGTTCTCCAGAATAGACCACATAATGGGACATAAATCAGCCCTCAGCAATTACAAAAAGACTGAGATCATACCATGCATATTTTCAGACCACAACACTATGAAACTCGAAATCAACCATAAGAAAAAATTTGGAAATGTAACAAATACTTGGAGGCCGAAGAACATCCTACTAAACAATGAATGGGGTAACCAAGAAGTTAAAGAGGAAATTAAAAAGTATATGGAAGCCAATGAAAATGATAACACAACCCAAAACCTCTGGAACACAGTGAAGGCGGTCATAAGAGGAAAGTATATAGCAATCCAGGCCTTCCTAAATAAGGAAGAAAGATCTGAGATACACAACCTAACCTTACGCCTTAAGGAGCTGGAAAAAGAACAGCAAATAAAACCCAAAACCAGTAGAAGACAGGAAATAATAAAGATTAGAGCAGCAATTAATGCTATCAAAACAAAAAAACAAAAAAACGAAACAAAACAAACAAACAAACAAACAAAAAAACAGATCAATGAAACCAGAGGCTGGTTCTTTGAAAGAATTAACAAAACTGACAAACCACTAGCCAGTTTCATCAAAAGGAGAAAGGAAAGGACACAAATAAATAAAATCAAGAATGAGAGGAGAGTTTACAACCAACACAGCAGAAATACAAATAATAAGAGAATACTATGAGCAATTATATGCCAATAAAATGGGCAATTTGGAAGAAATGGACAAATTCCTACAAACATATACACTACCAAAAGTGACACAGGAAGAAATAGACAATTTAAACAGACCCATAAGCAGTAAGGAAATCGAATTAGTAATCAAAAATCTGCCAAAAAACAAGAGTCCAGGGCCAGATAGCTTTCCAGGGGAATTCTACCAAACATTTAAGAGTTAACACCTATTCTCTTGAAGCTTTTCCAAAAAATAGAAATGGAAGCAAAATTCCAAACTTTCTGTGAAGCCAGCATTTCCTTGATTCCAAAACCAGATAGAGCCCCACTAAAAAGGAGACCTATAAACCAATTTCCCTGATGAATGTGGATGCAAAAATCCTCAACAAGATATTAGCCAACTGGATCCAACAATACATTAAAAAAAATTATTCACCATAACCAAGCAGGACTTATACCTGGGATGCAGGACTGGTTCAATGTCCACAAAACAATTAACATGATTCATCACATCAATAAAAGAAAGGACAAGAACCATATGATCCTCTTAATAGATGCAGAGAAAGCATTTGACAAAATACAGCATCCTTTCTTGGTAAAAACCCTCAAGAAAGTAGGGACAGAAGGATCATACCTCGAGATCATAAAAGCCATATTTGAACAACCCGATGCTAACATCATCCTCAATGGGGAAAAACTGAGAGCTTTCCCCCTAAGGTCAGAAATAAGACAGGGATGTCCACTCTCACCACTGTTATTCATTATAAACATTCGAAGTTTTAGCCTCTGCAGTCAAACAACACAAAGAAATAAAAGGCATCCAAATCAGCCCGGAGGGAGTCAAACTTTCACTCTTCGCAGATGACATGATACTCTATATGGAAAACCCTAAAGATTCCACCAAAAAACTGCTAGAACTGATCTATGAATTCAGCAAAATTGCAGGATATAAAATCAACACACAGAAATTGGTTGCATTCCTATACGCCAACAATGAAGCAAGAGAAAGAGAAATCAAGGAATCGATCCCATTTACAATTGCACCAAAACCATAAAATACCTACGAATAAATCTAACCAAAGAGGTGAAAAATCTATACACTGAAAACTATAGAATGCTGATGAAAGAAACTGAAGACACAAAAAAAAAAAAAAATGGAAAAAGATTCCATGCTCCTGGATAGAAAGAACAAATATTGTTAAAATGTCGATATTGCCCAAAACAATCTACATATGCAATGCAATCCCTATCAAAGTAATACCAGCATTCTTCACAGGGCTAGAACAAATAATCCTAAAATTTTTATGGAACCAGAAAAGACCCCGGATAGCCAAAGCAATCTTGAAAAAGAAAACCAAAGCAGGAGGCATCACAATCCTAGACTTCAAGCTATACTACAAAGCTGTAATCATCAAGACAGTATGGTACCAGCACAAGAACAGACACTCAAATCAATAGAACATAATAGAGAACTCAGAAATGGACCCACAAACGTATGGCCAACTAATCTTTGACAAAGCAGGAAAGAATATCCAATGGAATAAAGACAGTCTCTTCAGCAAGTGGTGCTGGGAAAACTGGACAGCGACATGCAGAATGATGAACCTAGACTACTTTCTTATACCATACACAAAAATAAACTCAAAATGGACGAAAGATCTCGATGTAAGACAGGAAGCCATCAAAATCCTCGAGGAGAAAGCAGGCAAAAACCTCTTTGATCTTGGCCGCAGCAACTTCTTACTCAACACGTCTCCAGAGGTAAGGGAAACAAAAGCAAAAATGAACTACTGGGACCTCATCAAAATAAAAATCTTCTGCACAGTGAAGGAAATAATCAGCAAAACTAAAAGGCAACTGACAGAATGGGAGAAGATATTTGCGAATGACATAGCAGATAAAGGGTTAGTATCCAAAATCAATAAAGAACTTATCAGAGTCAACACGCAAAAAAAAATAATCCAGTGAATAAATGGGCAAAAGACATGAATAGACACTTCTCCAAAGAAGACATCCAGATGGCCAACCGACACATGAAAAAATGCTCAACATCACTTATCATCAGGGAAATACAAATCAAAACCACAATGAGATACCACCTTACACCTGTCAGAATGGCTAACATTAACAACTCAGGCACAACAGATGTTGGCGAGGATGCGGAGAAAGAGGATCTCTTTTGCACTGTTGGTGGCAATGCAAGCTGGTGCAGCCACTCTGGAAAACAGTATGGAGGTTCCTCAAAACACAAAAATAGAACTACCCTACAACCCAGAAATTGCACCACTAGGTATTTATCCAAGGGATACAGGTATGCTTTTTCAAAGGGACACATGTACCCCAATGTTTATAGCAGCAGTATCAACAATAGCCAAAATATGGCAAGAGCCCAAATGTCCATCGATGGATGAACAGATGAAGAAGATGTGGTATATATATACAATGGAGTATTACTTGTCAATCAAAAAGAATGAAATCTAGCCATTTGCAACTACGTGGATGGAACTGGAGGGTATTATGCTAAGTGAAATTAGTCAGAGAAAGACAAAAATCAAATGACTTCACTCATATGAGGACTTTAAGAGACAAAACAGATGAACCTAAGGGAAGGGAAACAAAAATAATATAAAAACAGGGAGGGGAACCAAACATAAGAGACTCTTAAATATGGAGAACAAGCAGAGGGTTACTGGAGGGGTTGTGGGAAGGGGGGCAGGCTAAATGGGTAAGGGACATTAAGGAATATACTCCTGCAATCATTGTTGCACTATATGCTAACTAATTTGGATGTAAATTTTAAAAAATTAAATTAAATTAATAAAAAAATAGTATTGTGCCAGGATTAATTTCCCAGTTTTGATAAATTTTCTAGGATTATAATAAGACGTTAACACAAGGACAAACTGGGTAAAATTATATGAGAATTCTGTGTATTATTTTTGCAACTATACTGAAAGATGAAAAGTACATCAAAATATTTATTGTTAGAAAGCTTCCAATATTATTGGCGATATTTCATGTTTCCAAAAATATATAGAAAATTAGATTCTTAGCAAAGTTCAGTGAATTGGCTTTTCGTGTTTGAATCAAATTAATCAATAAAAATTATATGTTGAATTCTTACTCCATACTAAAGACAAAGCAATTTTCCCATGCTAAGGAAACAAAACATCCCAACTTAAAATAAGATTCCACTACAGTCCACTCATTCAAAAGCTTTCTAGCACCTACTATTAAAAGCATGCCATGTGAAAGTATGCATAAAAAGATAATTAAAATATCAGCAAGTACAACAGGAAATGATGGGTCTCATGGAGGTCATTCAAAAAGTGATCATAAACATTTTTTTCTTAAACTTTTTTCTGCTGCTTTAAGAAAAGTGACTCTAAAATCTGTGTAAAATTATGTTATAAAAAATTATTGTTTTACTCCAAACAAATGTGTGGCCATATACATGGTAATAATATGCAATCATTATTTTCACCAATTTCTACTACTTAAGAATTTCTGCTTCCTGGGAATTCATTTTTAAAAATAGCTTGACATTGTACTTAGCTTTAGTTAGAAAACATCAAGTAAATGACAACAAAAATAAATACAACTGCAGAAGAAAAAAGTAGGACGAAGCTTGTGTATTATCAGCTTTTCTTTAATCAATAAACTTAAAAGGGCACAGAGACTTCATTGCTTCTTTTAAGTGATTTTTTTTGGTCATTTACTTTGTTTGTTTTGTCTAAGTGTATTTCTTGTATGCAACACATAGGTGTTTTCTTTTTCAACCCAAGCTGTCAGTCTCTGCCTTTCACTAGAGGACTTCAGACCATTTGTATTTAATACAACAATTAATCTATTTCCTTCAAATAATAAACATTTTATAGTTCCTTGGTTGTTCCTTCTTTTTCCATTTTCCTTATTTTTATAACTACTTTTTGAATGTCAAGTTCCTTGCCAATGAAGCATAAAGGAAATGAAGAACCATTTCACATCTCTGCATTAGATACCATGAAATTCTGAACAGGAAGAAAGCTCACATTAAACAGCCTGGAACTTTACTCCTTGATTTATCCAAAAACAAAAGCATTCACCCAGCAGTGTCCTATTACATTGCTTATCCTATCATTAAACAAAAGAAATAACAGCCAATGCTGATTTATGTATCCCAGGAAAGGTTGAACTGTTTGTAGCTTTGAGCAGAGGAAAAAAAGGTACAGCTTGTATTATAATGTCATCAGCTTAAATACCTCCGAAGTTTCATCCACAACGTGGAAGCAAAGTATCAAGGAAGCTATCGACCCTGCCACTCTCCTGCAGTGGGCAGTAACTTGGAATTACTGATTTCTCTCCTTCTAGCCACTTCCTGGCTTAGTGCATTATGTGCTGATGATGTCACAAAAGCCTCCCTATTTTAAGAACTCCTTTTTGAAATTTCAAGGACTGTCAACTTCTTTGAAATTATAATTTTTTGTTTGTGTGTTTTAGCAGCCAAATTTAACTGGAAAAAATATCCCAGTTCTCTGTGAAGATAAAGCTCTTTTGACAACATCTGGCTTTCTCTGCGTTGGTGAAGAATGATTCATACGTCATTATTTCTCTATTCCATGCTTTGGTACCAAAGACTGCCAACATTCCTGAAAGAAATTTATCCCCTGCTTAGAATGGATTCGACTTTATTGGAAGCAGGGCCTACACAAAATCTTGTCTTCATTATATTTTTTTCCTCACCACGAAAAAAAACTGTATCATTAAACTTTGATCAGATATGTTATGGTAAAAAGAGGAAAGGAGAGTCTACACTCAAAACAACAGATAGGGATTCATTCATAGATTCATTTTCTTAGTAGATATTTTATAAATTCTTAATTTCAAGGTAAGTCACTGAATCATGTCTCTTCTGAAACCATCAGACACTGAAAACTAACAAGGTTTTTGGCACACTGCTCCATTGTGTTAGATGCTGGAAGTAGATACTTATGTGAACTTCCCAAAGTTCAAAAAAGAGTTTCTGGCTAGCTGATATGCGGAATAACAAAAGCTGTATCTCTTTGTCCCCAAGTGGAAATCTATAGAACTTGTAAATGCTGAAGAAATTTTATGTCTAGACAAAATTAAACTTGAAATATGGATTTACAGTCATTTACTTATTGCTCTAGATAAGAGAAGAAACCTTTCCAAACATGACGTCACTAGCTTACAAAGAAAATTGTTCAACACAAAGTCATGACTAAGAGTTAAAGTCTAATGTTCTAACACAAGACTTTCTTCATCATGTTTCTCAACATGTTTGAGAACATGAAATTAGCAATGTGACATTTAGGAGCTGTTTGTTTTCCTATGTGTGTAAGATTTTGCATTAGCACGTGCTATGATCAAAATACAAAGCTAAAATTTATATGATTTCAAAAATGTTACATAAGAGATTGGTCAATAATTCTCGACTCTCCTTCACCTTTCCCCTTCCCAGGTGCTTCAGGCTTCCCTGGTGCCTCTGAGGACTGTGAGTTCCCTAATCTCATCTAGGAATTAATTTGCAGTGATAACAGAGGCAAAGTATTGCAAATCCTGATTTATTTACACTGAACGGCAAAGTAGCCAGTGGGAGACACAATAGGACTATAGTAATCTGAAGTTCTCAAATACACAAACTTGAATTTGCAGATTTCCACGATAAAAAAAACAAAAACAAAAAACATATTTCAATCATTTCTCATTCTCTTCACTTGTTATTTCCTTAAAGTGGTACATCTTCCCTGCCACCTACCCTCCCCATGTTGCCTCAGGATGCTCTAAAAGTCCATACCCAAATGATATCTGTAAGTCTATATCCTTGTCAACACATGGTTAAAGAATGAAGTATGGCTTGCTGTCTTTGTCTTCTGTTTGACACCTGTATAGTCTCCTGTAGCCCCTAATAACAGTAACCTTGAAGCTACTTGATTTCCTTCCCTAAAGCTCTTAGATTTTCTTCCAAATGTGTAGCGGCATATTATATTTATTTAAAATATAATATTCAAATTAAAGATAAATAAATATTTCAAGATAAATAAAAACATATGCTTTGAGACATTTATTTTTATTTTATCTAAAAGATACCCATCAGGATTGAACCGAGATACCCATTTCTTCACTGTTTTGTACATTTTATTCTGTTATTTTGTGCAAACTGTAATTCTACTTTTTTTGGACACATTGTATGAAGCTTATATGCAATATATTATGCTGCTCAGCTATGCTTTTCATCATTTTACTGACCCAAAATTTCAAACACTTTTTGTGCGAAATAAAAGCATCTTTATTATAGTCATTTACTTTTGAGCAGAATTAAATTTTAGGTTTTGGCTTATTTTCACAGTTTGGATTTCATTTTAAGAAACTGCAATTGCATTTTGTTTGAAAAATGAAGGATAAAAAATTAATCCTCCATAAAGGTTTTTTTATATGCTACCTATATAAAATATTTTATACTTTTTTGTGAAAACTTTCTATCAAATCTTTTAATTTCACATTTACCATGACACACATGTCACTTATTTATTTTTTAGTTTATTTATTTATTTTGAAATGGAGGGAGAGTGAGAGAGGCAAGATAGAGGGGAAGAGAAAGAACTTGGCAGGCTCCACACAGTCAGTATGAAGCCTGATGCCAGGTTCGAACCCACAAACCATGAGATCATGACCTGGGCCAAAACCAAGAGTTGGACGCTTAACCAACTGAGCCACTCAGGTACCCTGATATGTACCTTTTTAAAAACTGTATCATTTTAATTGAACCAATTTTCTTATTCCTCTTAGGTAATGTTGACCTGCTGCTGTGGTATATATTTGAAAAAATAATTTCATGTGCATTATTTCATTTGATATTGACAATAGACTCAACAGAGTGGACCAACCCTTCATTGGCCAACCAATGGAGCTACCTCCCACAAATTATCAATTTTACAATTGATGACATAAAATCATTGAGAATAAAGGGTTTGGTTTTGTTTTTAATTTTTTAATGTTTATTTATTTTTGAGAGAGAGAGAGACAGTGTGCAAGTGGGGGAGGGGTAGAGAGAGAGAGGGAGACACAGAATCTGAAACAGACTCCAGGCTCTGAGCTGTCATCACAGAGCCCGATGTGGGACTCCAACTCGGAAAGGGTGAGATCATGACCTGAGCCAAAGTCAGAGGCTTAATCGACTGAGCTACCCGGGAGCCTCAAGAGTTTTTTGTTTTTAAATATATGCAGTGACTGAAAGAGGAGCTAAGACTAATGTTTATCTTTCTAGAAACAGAATCTTCACTTCCTCGCATCTTTTTTTTTTTTTAGTGTGTATTTGAGAGAGAGAGAGAGAGAGAGAGCGCGCGCGCGCGAGAGAGAGAGCATGAGCAGCAGAGGGGCGGAGAGAGAAAGAATCCCAAGCAGGCTCCATGCTATCAACACAGAGCCTGACACAGGGCTCAATCCCAGGAACGATGAGATCATGACCAGAGTCGAAATCAAGAGCCCAGTCATTCAACCAACTGAGCCATCCAGGCGCCCCCCCACCACAACTCTTTTTATATTGCATGAGAGAAGGGAAGAAATGGGATTCATTATTCATCAGCTGTCCCAGCATATTAAATATCTCTCCAGAGCAAATTATTATTTTTGATATTTACTTAAAAATCTACCAGTAGTACAAGTGCAGGAACTAGAGGCATCATCAGATCCATTTTACAATTTTACATAAATCCTAAAGTGTTTGATATATGAAACAAAATCAAAACCATCTCCTTTCCTTTTACTATCCCTGAAGATAAAAACTATTTTGCATATAAATTATCAAAACTCAATCAAAATCGTTATTTCCCCAGCCTACGTAAGTCAGTTGAGAGGTTTCGGCCAGAAACATATTATCATCTAGATAATTTACTTGATTTAAAGCATGTTATTGATTTTTAGACCGTACAAAAGCATTGGAGACCAACCCAGATCATTCTAAAAAGGTTTCTAAATTTCTTTTATCAGACTGTATTCACGGTTTTTTTGGTATGATATTTAATAACACTTTGTATCTATTTGCAGCTCATTTGCAGAGGTCATTTTGTTACTTTAATTATTAGAGAAGAATAATTGTTCTGTTGGTTTACTTACTTTTGGAGGTGGGATGGGTAGTCAGAAGACCTTTATCCTTCTTTGTTACTCACTCTCAGAAAGGCCCACCAGGGGTCAGCAAACTTTTTCCGTAAAAGGTGAGTAGTAAATATCTTAGGCTTTGAGGCTGGAAAGGGAAAATCAAAAATATATGTAGGTGCTTATATGACCATTTAAATGTAACCATTTACAAATGTAAACACAATTGTTAGCTTTCAGGTACAGAAGTCCACTGGGAGCCCTCTCTTTTCAGGATGCCATTGCAGGATTGTTTCAACCAGCCTGCAAGACTCAGACAAAGGAATTCAGACTACCACTACACATATTAAGGTCTTCTAAGAAATCTCTAGTCCAGCATTGATGGTAATAAGAAGCAGGTCTGAACTGGAGGGCCTATCTGTATATCCCCTGACCTGGGTCTGAGTACAGGAAAAGCTCCCATACCATTCCCCAAGGCACCCTCTACTCCTAAATATCCCCTTCAAAGAAATCACCTCTGGCCTATGAACTTTTCATCTTCTCTAATTCAGACTGCACATGGTGATTATGGATCCACCTTATTGGTTTTTACTAAATCCGATGGGGATCCATGACTTTGTGACTCTGTGTCTCCTTTTTAGAGAGAGAGGGTAAGAGTATCTGCATTTGCCATAGGGTAGTTCCATCCTGCTAGGCAGGAACTGAGTGTGATCACTACAGTTATACTGAAATTCAGCTACCTATAGAAGGATAATTATGGGTGTTCCGTAACGAATGTTTGACCATATTATTCATTAACCTCTTATGTCTCAGCTCTAAATCCACCACTCTAGACTATGCTTTGTTAGTCTGGGGATGGGACTCTGACAATCATATTTTTCTTTGGACTGCTAGCTTTCAGTCAACTGGTGGGTACCAGAGGGAAAAGTGAAGGCAATGGCAACACTTGACTTCATCCTGCAGCCTCTTTTGGACTCAGAGCCAGCCTCACTGCATGCCTTCCAACAGAGGAGTAGTGGCAAAACCCTTCCTCAAAAGTCTGAATTCCTGTTTCATTGGGCCCCTGCCCCAAGATACCAGGTTCTGAGCAATCCAATCTCTTCCCTGGGGTGACGGCTGCTTTCTACTGTTATTACCCGAAAGTCCCTTTTTATTTTTTCAGAACCTCCATACCTATGTTCCTATAGCTCTTTCTATCAAAGTCATTTGTTAAAATGTTCAGTGTAGCTTTTAATTTTCTTGTCAGAATCCTAGCTGATGTAGAGGAGAGGCTAGATTGCAAATTTTGGCTAAAATTGATTTTTTACATTGATTTCTTAACTGATTTAACAAATTAATTGTTGAGGTTGTGAAGAGATTACTAATGGAAAAAATCAAGACAGCATATATTTTGAAAGTAGAGCAGAAGGCAAGTAGTAATAATCATAATTTCAAAAACAGGAGCTACACTGTTGAGTGTCTACCGATGGCCAACATTGTGGTAAGAGCTTTATGTTTATCAAATCCTCACAAAAGCACTGCAAGGCAGAATCACTATCTCCACAGGTGAGGAAACTGAGCATCAGAGAGTTAAATGATTTGCACAAAATCACAGAGAAAGTACATGGCAGGGTCAAAACTGAAGTCCTGTTCTATTTGATTCCAAATTATGCCACTCTACCTACCAAGGAAGATACCATTAGGAGGACAGACAGAAGGGTTATGAATGTGCCTAGTAAATGATACCACATAGCTAAGTAGGGACAAAAGAATAAAAAGAAATATTGATTAAAGGTTTGCTTCTTTGGCAGTCAATATATGTAACAAGTTTGGAGAAAGCAAGTAATGTATCAGTTGGACTATGAGAATAGAAAGTCCGGAAATACAAGAAACATGCTTGAGATCAAAGGGACATGCCCTATTGGGGACACTTACTTGAGTCAATTTGAAGAAGTAATTTTAATTTTAATACTGACTACCTGGGGAAAATTCACTTAAAGCCATATACCCATGTTCTGTTACAAAGACTAGAGTAGAAAAATTTAATTTTTAAGAGATTTTCTCCCACTTACTCACATGCCAGATTCTTTGTAGTTGGTCAAAAAAAAGCTCAATTAATTAAGGGAGGGATGTAATTCCAAATCTGGGATCAAGGACTTGAAACCAAAGGGCAGAATATGGGCATTCTTGGTTGTGGTGGCAATAGTAGGAGAACCAGCCTGGACATGGACTGAGAACAGTAATGTCTGTGGAAAAGATATTGCAGGACCACTGGAAAGGAAATGGATCCGGGCATTTTCCATAAGAGCATTGAATGGCAGCATTTGTGACATTAAGCATTTGGCTATTCAAATAGCTGTTGAGGATCACAAGATATGATATAAGGTAAATTATTCTAGAGTATAGATGAGGTCTGTTTCTACTGCTACACACCCTACATTCTGGATATATCTGGATAATTATCCAATGCATCATGGGCTTACCTTTAAGCACTCTCTAAACAGAATGCTGTAACCAAATCCTGTATCTGATAAACGTTTACTCATCTCTCATGTCAAATAAAATTTTATCTATTTGTTATAATTGTCTTAGGTACTGTTCGTTGTTTCTCTGTGGTCCCTTAGTAGTTTGTCAAAAATCCCCTTAATTCTATATACCGTGTTGTACATAGATAATTATTCCTAGATTTTCCCCCAACACTCTAGCTATGAATAGGAAATTTGCCTTCTTCATTTTCTAAACTGTCTAAAATAGTGTCTTGCAAAAGATAGTTACAAAATGAACTAAAGTCTTCCCTCACCAATAAATATTGTTGAATAAATTAATAGAAGAGTTAATAAATTAAGTTCACAAATATAAGTTGGCCACCTATTAAAAAGAACAAACTATTCTCCTGTCAATTAAATATAAAGACAAATACACAGAGGAATGAGTAATCACAAAAACCAGAAACAATTACTCTAAATGCCATAATTTTATCATTTTAAAATATAACCAATTAAAGCAGTGCCATACATTAATGATTTCTAGTAAATTAAGAAACTTGGGTATTCAACCATGCTATTTAATTACCTGTGTCCTTAAGTGTTACCAATTATGTATCTCTTTCATATGAAAAAATATGGCTGTAAGTCAGTAAAGCATCACTCCTTCTGGACAAGGAAAGTGAGTAGTTAATTAGTGAAGAAGATAAAATGGCTTCCTCTGGGATAAGCAAAGTAATACTCAGGAATACCTGGTGCATGGACTGAGACATGAGTAATTTTAGGTAAAATTTCTTGAACTAGTGATTTCTACAAATTAACACCAAAAAATTTAGGCTAACATATATTCTGGCAGGACGTGGACAGTGCAGGAAACTGAAAAATCCTCAACTAGACCTAGTTTAGTTGTATGGCTTTTGCTACAACCGAATTTCCTTTCTTCCAAGTTTTCAACATTAGTGTAATTAGTGTTCAAGTAGGAACACTACTGTTCTGAGTACTCCAAGGGACGAATGTATCTGATCCATGACCTTCATTCAGTGACACTTATTCAGTTAATCCTTCTTCAGTTTTGAGTACTTCGGTCCTCTTCACATGCCTAGTAATACTTTACCCTGTTCTTAAAGCTCAAACTGTTCAGTTGATCAAACAAAGAGGTTGAAAAAGTAACCTTTTTTGGTTAAAGAGCCTAAGTCTTATACTATAAAAATCCTTTCTTCCTTGTCATACTCCTGTATCCTAATCTTTTGACTTGGCAGTGGAGACAAGTGTGTTCTTTTCATGATAACGATGGTTGAATGAAGAGATACATATTCCTGAAAACTAGTTACTCCCTGGTGCTAGGCTAGAACCACAAGATCTTCAGATAGAATTAAACTCTCTGCCTCTCGCCCCTGACTAATGATTCATCCAGGCATCAAGATTTTGTTGAGCATCTAAAAAGCTTAAGAGCCAGTCCTTTCCAGAAAGGAGCAGCATGGTAGTACAAGAGCAGGCATGAAGTAGCAGAAAGCACCGAATGTGGGCTGAGGACAATAAAGTTGTAGAATTATATAACCTCTCCAGTAATGTTTGTTTCATCATCTAAAAATAAGAATATTAACATCGGGTTTATACAATGTGTTGTCAGTGCTAAATATGAGAATTTTTGTAAAACATTTGGTTTGGCAGAGATTGCAATTTACCATAGCAACCATTTCCTCCTGGGCAAACTATATTTCCCAGCCTTCTATAGAGGAAGTTCTGGCCACATGCCTGTGTTCTAGCCAATAAAGTTCACCAGAAATATTATGTGTGATTTATGGGAAATATCCTTCCAGGGGGTACACTCATCTTTTCTTTCTGAGTATTGTTGGCTGGAATGTGCTATTCATGTTCGGTATAGCTCAAGTAGCCATCTTGAATCATGGAGTAGCTCATGAAGGAGAGTAGAGCAGCAATACAGAATCCATCCAAGTCTCTATTCACAATGTTCTTCTCCTCCCTCCTTCAGGACTACTTCCATGTGCAAGTAATAAAAACTACCTTTGTTTTATTTTGTGTGCTTGTTTGTTTCTTTGTTCCTATACATTCAGCACAACCTAGAACAAACTTATACAACTTACGTAGTCAATTTCTTACAATTTCTATAACCTCAGGGTGATTTTAGAACCACAGAAATGGAAGGAAAGGATACCAGATAAGAGACTGTTACCTAAACGCAAAAAAAAAAAAAAAATATTGTAGAGGTAGAAGAGACAGGTAACACATTGGTCTTTAAAGATGGAGCGATATATGACTGAGACTTTACACAGAGTTGCAAGAAATATATGGTAATACTAACCGGAATAGGGAATTGACAGTAATAAAGCTATTGTGGAATAGAAGAATAAGTTGGGTTTTAGACATATTGAGTTGGGTGTGTTGGCATAGTGTCTTGATGAAAGTGTGGAGCAAATATCACAGTTTTATACTTCTGTATGGTGTAAATTCAGATTGCAGCGGATTTATTTTAATTACTAATTCATTCAAAAGTTTCTCTCAAGCACCTATTTTGTTCCAGGCACCATTTGGGGCCTTGGGATACACCAGTATTCTTGTCCTCAAGAAGGCTCACTGTCACAAAAAGCGCATTTAATTTTCTTCTAGGACATGAAGATGGTAACTTCATTTTGCAGATTCTTCATTGTTACGGCAGCACAGTGACTGCGTTGATACCTTGGCATTATCCAGTATCTTAGCCAAAACTTTACTTTTTCATGTAATTTCATCACATTCAATTTATTGTGTGGTACCACAAAGGAGCTAGTTGCTTAACCTTGAAATTTTCAACATGAAAGAGTAATAGAAATACGTTTCAGGACGGAAACTAACGGAAAACAGTCTTACACATTCCACTGATTTTAAGCGATAATTTCCTGAGTAAAATCTGGAGCACACTTGGAAATTGTAGACATTAATAAAGCCTATTTCTTCCCCTTGCTAGCAATTTGGAGAGTGTACCTGTATTATTGCAAGCATAAATTCAGCCACAGAACCATGTAAACAGCTCTGTTAATATTTATTACCTCCTTTCTTTGTTTCATGAGGTTTCAGCAAAGGTCTTTATTTTGGTCATGGGAAAAAATACTTAAATCCATATAATTTTGAGACTTCTGAAAAGTAAATGATTATTCTTCAGTAAAAAGCATATGTTTATATTGGTTTTATTGGTTTATACTGGTTTTATTAATCACCTCAAACCATTTTTTACATTCTTTAACTATATTTTAGCAACACAGAACTCTTCAAACTGAAAATCAGTAATACTTCATTGCTGCAATTGTATAAGAGAAATATTAAACTATACTTTAGGACTAGCTTCTGACTAGATAAATGGTTTTGAACCAAGTCGTAAACTTCAGATGACTGAGCAGCTCAGTTCACTAAAATATTTATGTCTGGCTTTAAACATTCCATAAAAATACCAACTTTGGTTCCCTGAACTCTTCTAACATTTGAAAGGTTTACATACCAGTTGCTCTGGGAGGATTTCAGTAAACTTTTTTAATAACTACCTAAGTTGCTTATTTTATACAGAAACCATAGGTCACAAATTCACACAAACTGACATAACACTGCCAGTGCACCAAGTTGCCTGTTGTGGGTTTAAATAATGAGGAAGGAAGCATTAATTTAAGCATTAAGATCAATAGGCTATTATTCATTCATTCAAATTGGCTGCCAATCTCATCATTTTTTGAAGGACATCACATGAGCTTGAGGATAAGTATTAATTTTAATTGCAATACCTGCCATTTATGCATTTCAGAGTGCTTCATCATTTTCAACCCCACAACATTGTGAGAGGCAACATTTAAAGAAAGTCAACAGTCATGGATATAGTTGAGAATATTATTTTTTTTTACGTTAAAGTCTTGATCACCATATTTCACATTACTTATGGAAATGAATGTGTAGGACCTGCTATTTTGTACTTAAAATATGTTTTCTTGGATACATTATTTATGTTATAATGTTCGGCTATGCCTACCTGATATGCCTATTCAGCAGTTAGTGGCTGTAAAAAACATGTATAAAATATGCATAGGTAATATTAATTTTTTTAGAAAACTTCAAGAAACAGGATCACAAGTTACAAACCACTAATTTATGTATATATGTGTTTAATATTGATTTGTTTTTTAATAATTTATTGAATTTGAAGAGGCATGGTTATGATAGACTAGATGTTGTACTTTATGAAGTCTGAAAACAGATCAGCAGCTGAGTCAGACTGAGGTCAATGTGACATTTACGAGAGAAGACATGAGATGAAGGGCTGGACATTGTGGTCCAACTCCCAGCTTTGCCATTTAGTAGCTTAATGACCTTGAACAATCTTTCCATAGTCAAGACTATCAGTTTACTTCTTTGAAAATATATTGCTGCCAATATCACTGGAAAAATATGGGACTCAACTATGACAATTTATATCAAAGCTCTTTACATTCCAAGCACATGAAAAAATGCAAGTTATTAATAATAGTGCCCTGTTGTTGCCACTTTTTATGGATCACTGGAGAGTAATCATATGCCATATGTTCCAGAAAGGACAGTCAAGTTCATCTCTACTCATTACCTTGTGAACTTAATTTCTTCATCCATGACATCTGATTCTATTTATCTTCTGTCCACTGCTAGTGTGTCCTCATAGTACTTGTCAGGAAGATGACAAGTTAGTTGACTGTGATGGCTCACATAGTGATTTTAACCCAAAACTTCAGTTCTGAGAAATTGGGTGGTGCTCCCTGAGCTGATCCCTGGAATACATTCTTTAGCATCCTATCAGGGAAATAACAAATATACCTAAAAACGGAGATGGAATTATAACCCAGCTGTGACTCACCATCTCCATTTATCTTTTTCTACCTTCATCTTCTATTACTGATAGAAGGTTCCATTTCTACTGCCATCATTCTTTAATACAGGCCTGTGCTTGAGTTAATCCTAAAGTAGAAGTTAAGACATCCATGAATTCTGAAGACGTTCCACTCATTATTCATCTCAGTACCTTTGCCATAAAAAAAATAATCATTTCAAGAGAACTAACCAACAGTGTTAAAAGACATTTGGTTAACTTCATATGTATTAGGAATGTGGCTTTGCCCAACTTCCTTTTTCCTCATCTTCGTGGTTGAGAAATATCAGAATTTGAGGTCCTACTCAAATGTTAATATCTTACATTTTCCAAGATGCCCCTGTTGAGGCTTTCTCCAAAGGATGGGTTCATCAGTTAATTGTTTAAGAAGTTAATAAACCTTGATATAAACAATTTATGAAATAATCTTTTCAGTTACATCTTCTTGATCCCTAACAATGTATCTTTTCTTACATGTCTTTTTTTTTCTTCCTCAAATTTTTCCCTACCCAACTCTTTTTCCAAAACAAGAATCTTCTTAAACTGATTCCAGTGCCTCTATTATTATCATTTTCCTCAGGCCTTGTATTCAAGATGGCAATAACTATTTAAAAAAATAATAAAAATGTACAGTATATAAAACTTTTCGTTATTAGCACTAAAATAATTTGGGAATGCTGACATAAAAGGCTGATTTGCAAATTTTCAGATATTTCTATGATCATATTCTTTTATAAGCATACTATGTTTGCTATGTATCTATTTCAAGAAAGGCAAAAACTACTCATTTAATCTTTTCATAACAGTTATGAAACACTTGCCAGCTTTATAGAGGTATACTACATAGGGGCAAAATTGCAAAATACAATCTTTGCCATTTGAGAATACACAATATAAATGAATAAATTATACAAACACAATCACTCCCCAATGGCTACAGTTAATGACTTTTTGTTTACTACTTCTTTACAGGGTGCCTAACATATAACAAATACCCAGTAAAGATTCTGAATGAGCACATTCATAAATTATGTAACCAAAAGAGTGGGGTTAATTGTATATGGTCTGCAAAGAAAGAAAAAGGAAGATAGTCATGTGAATTGGAGCCAAAAAATACCACATAGAGAAGAAGAGACAGAGAGTATTGATAACATTTGTCTAGGTGCAAAATGGCAAAATGCGTTTCAAGTAGAAATTATTTCAGAATGTTGCAAGATGGGAAAGTATTTCTATAGCTATTTAGGTCCACCAGTGAAGTTTTACCCCAGACTCTTACCCCAACAAAGTTCTGAAAAAACCTCTCTTATACCCCATTTACTCCCACTTCCCATTGCCTGGACCTTCTGCTGTACTCTCTGGAATTCACAGCCAAACCCCTTCTATTCCCTTCATCTTCCCTGAATGTTTCCTTCACAGTCTTCCTGTAATAAACCGGGCTTTTTCATAGAAAAAGAAACCTTCTCAGGTGGTTTCTGATTTTCTTCCCTCATCACTCATACTAGTGAGCTTAGAGATGAGATAGAAATCAACCTTGGGGTACCTGGGTGGCTCAGTTGGTTAAGTGTCCAACTTCAGCTCAGGTCATGATCTCATGGTTTGTGAGTTTGAACCCCACACTGGGCTCTTTGCTGCCAGTGCAGAACCCTCTTTGAATCATCTGTCCCTCTCTCTCTGTCCCTCCCCCACTCACATGCTCCCATACTCTCTCACTCTCTCTCAAAAATGAATAACCATTAGGGGTGCCTGGGTGGCTCAGTTGGTTAAGTGACCAATTTTGGCTCAGGTCATGATCTCATGGTTTGTGGAGTCAAGCACCGCATCAGGCTCTGTGCTGACAGCTCAGAGTCTGGAGCCTGCTTTGGATTCTGTGTCTCCCTCTCTCTCTGCCCATCTCTACTTGTACTCTTTCTCCGTCTCTCAAAAATAAGTAAATGTTAAAAAAATTAAATGAATAACCATTAAAAATAAACAAAACTTATTTCCCATGCTACTTCTAGATTTTCTTCTAGGCTTAGAAAAGAAAAAAGAGGAGAGGAGAGGAGAGGAGAGGAGAGGAGAGGAGAGGAGAGGAGAGGAGAGGAGAGGAGAGAGGAGAAAAAAGAAAAAAAGCTTTTAATCTAATGTCTTAACATCATATTGCTACAACCTCTCCCTGTTGCAATCACTACGGACACCTTAGATCACATCTACAAAGATTTTTAGCTCCAATGTCATGGTTGGTTTATTTGGCAAAGTTCTCATAATTCTTAGTCATTCTAATATTCACACAGATTATATATTCAGTATCCTGGGTTCTGAGCTCACTGATGTCTTCCTTTCTAATAAAATAGTTCTTAACTTTTTCTTAGCTTCTCACTCTCATTAATGAGAGAACAAAGTTAATACCTTCATAGTCTCAATTTCTATTATTCTGTGTTCTCCTCACTCACTGTCTAATCCTTCTCATTGTCTTTTCTGGTTGATCCTCATGTTCTTGAGGTCTAGATGCCAAAATGCCCACCTAGCACATGGTCCTCATATACATTATCTTGTCTCTGTATGCTTACTTTTCAGATAATTTTATCCAATTTCAAAGCTCTTAATACTAATCCAAACACGACAATCCTAATAGCCAAAATGTTGACACTTTTATATGAACATCTAATATTTCAGTGTCAACATGTCCAGAACAAGACTTCTGATTTTTTTTCATTCAGACCTTTTCCTCCTCCAATGTTTCCTATCTTAATAAAAGTAAAATAATCTTTCCAGTTGCTTAGCCAAAAACAGTGAAGTTATTCTTGATTCTTCTCTTTCTCTCAAACTCTTCATTCAGCTATTAAACTCCACAGTCAAACTATACTGTATAAAATATTAATATATATTAATATGATATATAAAAATTATATCTAAGTGTTATTTTATAATTGTATTTATATATTTCATAACTATATATAAATATATATTCCAAAAACTTTCCCCATTGCTACTATCCTGATCTAAGACATCTTTCGCCTATACCATAAGCTCCTAAGTGGTGTCTCTGTTCCTGTCTTCACTGCTCTGCTCTGTAGACTAGTATCCAGAATGATCCTTTCAAAACTTAAGCCAGATCATGTTATTATTCTGCTTCAAACAATCCAATTTTTTCCTATTACACTCAGAATAAAAACCAAAATTCTTACAAAAATCTATACGGTCCTGAATTTTTCTAGTTTCCCTATTGTTTATATGACTTGGTTGACTAATAGCTGACTAACTGCCCACTCCATTCTAACCAAAGTAGATTCGTGGCTGTTCTTCAATCATGCCAGGCCCCCTTCTACCTTAGGGTCTTTTCGTTTGTTATTTTTTTTTCCTGTAATACTACTTCCCTAGATATCTACATGTCTCACCCTAACAAGTTTCGCCAGGCTTCAGGCATCTGCTCAAAAGTCCCCTGACGACATCTCATCTTCTTCTCCATGAGACCTTGCCTACCAACTATCTGAAACTCTACTTCCCCAGCACTTCCTAATCCCCTTCCCTGCTCTTTATTTCTTCATAAAATTTGTCACCTTTGACATAATATACATACTATTTATTATATTTATTGTCTTTTTCTTCCCTGTTGAAATGTAAACATTTTGATAGAAGGAATTTTTACCTGTTTTTTTCTCCTGCTATATCACCACTGCCTAATACAGAATCTGGCATATAGTAGATGTTCTTTGTTGAATGAATGAATGAATGAATGAACAGAAGAATAATGAATGGTTAAAGATTAGGATTAGAGCAAAGTACAGACAACCTTCCTTACCAAATTAAAGAACTAAGATTTTGTATCTTATAAAGCTATCTACTCCCCTAGCTCTAGCGTTTTCATAATTTCTTATTCCTAAAATTGTCTCCAGGCTTTTTTTTTCTTTCAACTACCACAAACTACCAAAGCCATTTTATTTCTAAAATAGAATGTTTCCATGCCACTTACATTCTTAAAGCCTTTCGTTGGGTTTCCTATTTCCCAGTGGAAATTAAACCCAGATTCCTTCTGGCACTTCAAGACAGAAATAAGACTATGTAAGGCAACATACCAGAAAGGTATTTTATTTTTACCAAGGCTGTCACTAGCACACACTAGAATAGTTACTGTATTCATTAGGAAACTCTACCTGGTCTAGTTAATACATAATGGTACCCTAATCTGTTAACTCAATTGTATGCAATAAAATTTTAATTGAGATTAATATTATGGGATTCAAGTTCTATGTAACTCTACATAGCTAACTGCATAATTATTAAAAAAAAAACCACTTGTATTATACTATACAGTTCTCATATTAATTATAAGAAAGTGATGCAAATGTATAGTTAAGTGTGGCTAAGGAAAATTTCTATTCTACCCACAGTAGATTTTCTTCTTTCCCTTGCTTCCTTCTTGCTTTCCTTCCTTTTGGCATTCTTCTTGAGTGTGTCCTGTGCCCTTACTCTCTTCTGGCCCCATTGTACTCTGTCTAGAGGTGTATTCTTTGTATCAGTATTCTTGTATCTATTTCTGTAATAATCTAAATCTTTACTATAAGATATAGCTTTTAAAATTGTTCTGTTGAAGAAGATACTTTCTTTCAATGCCAATCATAAGAAAATTTTGCCACAAATTTTATTGACCACCTAGAATAGCTCTTATAATTACATGATGCTTCAGCGCTAATTTTCCTCTGTTTAATTTTAATTCGTATTTCCTCATACATACTTCCATATCATCCCTGATAGAACCCTTGTCTCAAGGACACTACTCATCTTTTCTAAGACACTGGACAATACCACATTTCATTACCATCACAGGTGATTTTTCTTAATGTATACTATACTTGATCCTTTATGCTCAATTTCATTAGAAAAAAAAAATCATGCTTAATACCCAGCTTGCACCATTCTTGCATTTACTTGTATTATTCAATAACTATATGTTCATACTATTAGGTATTATATATATTAGTCTCTAGTACTTAGCACCATACCAAACACATAATAAGCACCTCAAAAATATTTGAATTCCTGTAGAAAGTAAGAAGTGTGGGGGCGCCTGGGTGGCTCAGTCGGTTAAGCGTCTGACTTCGGCTCAGGTCATGATCTCGCGGTCCGTGAGTTCGAGCCCCGCGTCGGGCTCTGTGCTGACAGCTCAGAGCCTGGAGCCTGTTTCAGATTCTGTGTCTCCCTCTCTCTGACCCTCCCCCGTTCATGCTCTGTCTCTCTCTGTCTCAAAAATAAATAAACATTTAAAAAAAATTAAAAAAAAAAAAAGAAAGTAAGAAGTGTGGAGTTTCTGTTACCACTATTGGTTGACTACGTAATTGAGACCAACATTCCCACTAAGGACAATTACAAAAGATCCACAAAAAAAGAAAGCAAGATTAAATACACAAGAGTACTAAGTACAAGGTGACTGAGCCAAAGGGTTAGAGACCTGTTTTTCCATGGGGGTATATGCTGATTCAGGAGGGTGAAGCTGACGGGTCAAGAAATTGAGCAGTTTTTTACCTAGTCATAGGACTAAGCCAACTGAAAAAGGTGTATAAGGCCTGCCAAGGTGGATAGAGATACTGTAGGCAACAGACTAAAATGGTCATATCACAAAAGAAATTATTTACATTGCCTTTCATCATAAGGACAAAATTATTTTTCCTTTTTTCTTTTCTTTGTTCTTTTATTTTTAGTGTATCTATATGAAAAGATGGATGTCAGTTGGACCTGTTGTTGCAATCAGTTCATACTATATGTAAATCAAACCATCATTCTGTATATCTTACACTTATACAATGAAGTATGTCAATTATTTCTCAATGAAACTGGGGAAAAAAAGTCACAAAAGAACATATTCTATATCATTCTATTTATTGAATTTTCAAATATCAGACAAAACTAAATTATAGTGTTTAGGAATGCAATCAAAGAAATAATAACTATAAAGCCAAAATAGTGTCACCTTCATGGGTGGGAATTGGGGAGATGTCAAGGTTGCAGGAAAGAGACTTCTGGCATGCAGAAAAACTTTTAGTTTCTGAAATACCGATAGCTACAGAGTGCTTGCCTTGTAACGTTTTTGTTTTATGAACTCTTATATGTGCTTTATACTTTACCTCAAATAATTATTTATGAAAAAGAAAGTGATGAGCCATTGCACTATGTTATTAAAGGCAATTACATATTGTAGAGACAAAGAATAGCAACTAATTTTAAAAGACCATTAACAATGCCCAGGCAATCATGAGAGTATGATCCTTGTTTTCTTGGACTTCACTCTGTTCTTTTCATGAAGAAGGAAGGAAGCAAGCAAGCAAGCAAGGAAAACATTCTTAAAGCACATGAAATCCTGTGTCTAGTGATCTTAGTCCCAAGTGTGGCATGAGAATGGGAAAAGAAGTTATATTCAGAAATGTGTTAGAACTGTCAAAAAAGATATGAGCTACATTGTGAAACAGATGTTATAATTCTGTGTTTTGTTATGCTGATGAAATTGCTATTCTCCCTTAAAAATAGAATATTTCAAAGAAAAGATTTGTGTGGGAGAGTGAGGAGATTGTGGTGGGCTAACTTGTAGAGAAAAACAACACAGCTAAGAATATGTTTTCTGTGTCTGCACCCTCACACTGACCCATACCTACCTTGCAAACTAATTTTTTTATAAACGCTATGCCTATATTTTATTTTTGTTCTTTCTATGTTTCTTTTTAACTTAAATTCTAGTTAGTTACATACAGTGCAATAATGGTTTCGGGAGTAGAATTCAGTGCTTCATTACTTACCACACCCAGCGCTCATCACAAGTACCCTCCTTAATGGCCATCACCCACCTAGCCCATCCCCCACCTGTCTCCATCTACCCTCAGTTTATTCTCTATCATTGAGTCTCTCATGGTTTGTTTCTTTCTCTTCTTCCCCCCTTCCCATATGTTAATCTGTTTTCTTTTTTAAATTCCACATATGAGTGAAATTATATGGTATTTGTTTTTCTCTGACTTATTTCATTTAGCATAATACATTCTAGCTCCATTGATGTCATTGCAAATGGCGAGATTTCATTCTTTTGGTGGCTGTGCCTTTATTTTAAATATAAAATACTTTCCCTGACGTGACCTGCATGACATTTTGGTGTAATCCAAATTGTCTATCCCACAGAAAAGTCTGTCAGAGCCAAGAAGGAGAGTCGCATGTTTTGCTAGATACTCCTTTTTAAAGTAGGAAGTGTGACTGACATAATAGGCTATAATCCACATATTTATTTCTCCAAAGACTACATGTAAACCAATAGCTAAAACACAAGAATTTGAAGAAAAATATGCAGACATTACTTAATTGGTCCTTTCCTTAATTCAAACTCCCAAGTATTACTGCTTAAAAATCATTCTATTTAAAATGTGTACTTAAGGTTGGTATCATCAGAGAGTAAAACATAGTGGCCATAAAAACTCAGTGATTATTCTTATCTCAATTTCCTTCTGCAGCTGTGAAAAATAATATTGCTTGAAGATAATTCATGTCACAATCACAGCAAGATATCTAAGTCCTTAATTTTCACTTCTTCTGTCATAGCAGAACTTTAATAATATGAGATAAATAATAATCTCTAAATATTGTTATGCCTCTAATGTAAGTCATGTGTAGATAAAACTCTTCTCACTCACAACAAAAGCACTGTAAATATCCCATGCCAAAAAAATAACAAACAATTTATGCAGATACTTTATCCTTAAAGAAGGAGAACATAAATCCCTATTCTAATTGTGGGCTATGTATAGTGGCTTTCTTCCAAAAAGTATAGTATAGGGAGGAAGGGAAAAAGGCATACTTTACAACAGAGAGACTGGCAAATGCTCTGCCAGCCAGGTGATTATGTTGACGATCGGTAGTCACACAGACACATGCACCCTTGATTTAATGTAATAAGAATGGCACTTCATCTTTGTGGTCTTCCTTCCAAAAACATATACTCTAGTCTAACCATGAAAAAAAAACATTTAGAAAATTCCCCATTGAGGGATATCCTACAAAATTCCTTACCAGAGTCCTCAAAACTGTCAAGGTCATCAGAAACAAAGAATATCTACAAAACCATCCCAACCAAGACAAGCCCAAGGAGACATGATTAGTAAATGTCATATGGTATCCTAAATAGAATCCTCAAATAGAAAAAGGAGATCAGGGAAAAACTGAGGAAATCTCAATAAAGTATAGGTTAATAACAAAACATTAATAATAATAATCATAATCCCAATAATAATAATAATGTATCAATATTTTCCCATTAAATGTGACAAAGATACTGTATTAATATAAAATGTCATTAACAGGAGAATCTGGGTTTAGAGTATTCAAGAACTCTTTGCACTATTTTTGCAATAATTCTAAAAGCAAGAAAAGTTCTAAAATTAAAAGTTTATTTTAAGTGGCAACTGGGTGTTTCACTTAGTTAAGTGTCCAACTCTCCCTTTTGATGCAGGTCATGATCTTACAGTTCATGAAATCGAGCCACACGCTGGTCTCTGTGTTGACAGAGTGGAGACTGCTTGGGATTTTCTCTCTCCCTCTCCCTCTACTCCTCCCCCACTCATGCTCTCTTTCTCAAAATAAATAAATAAGCATTTTTTAAATTTGTTTTAAAAATTGGGGGAGTTTATCCCAAGCTCAAGCTAATTATGATAAATGGTCTAGAAACAGGCATATGAAGGATGGGTTCTTTGAATATCTGAATATTAGATTATTTGAGGATAGGTTATGTTTGAGGAATCACCAGTATATCCAAATGAGAGTTCCAGGACAAAATTAATAAATTAGGAGTGATAATTAAAATAGGGGTCATTGGGGCGCCTGGGTGGCTCAGTCGGTTAAGCGTCTGACTTCGGCTCAGGTCATGATCTCACGGTCTGTGAGTTTGAGCCCCGCGTCGGGTTGTGTGCTGACAGCTCAGAGCCTGGAGCCTGTTTCAGATTCTGTGTCTCCCTCTTCTCTGACCCTCCCCCTGTTCATGCTCTGTCTCTCTCTGTCTCAAAAATAAATGTTAAAAAAGAAAAAATTAAATAAAAGAAAAGAAAATAGGAGTCATTATTTGAGATATAGACTCTGATGTATTCAGAATAGAGAAGAATTAGGGTTAAGTAAGAAGAAAAAGGAGCTCAGTGAGCAAAGAAAAGGTGACTGACAAAGCTTGAAAATGGCTTCCATTGGGCCAGTAGAAGAAAGAAGAGAAACCCAGAAAGAGTCCAGAAAAGGGAGGAAAGAAAGGTACAACTAGAATGATACAAAGACATGGAAGGCAAGAAGGGAAGAGAGCTTAAAGACAAGGGGATGCTAATGACAGTCATGAAATGAGTGAGCAAGTAATTATGACAAGGATTATGAAAAGCTGGTAGTACAAAGGTCACTGCATGTTCAGTAAATTGGTAAAATGGAAGCTTGAGGCAAAG
Organism: Neofelis nebulosa; assembly: GCF_028018385.1. NCBI lineage: Eukaryota > Metazoa > Chordata > Mammalia > Carnivora > Felidae > Neofelis > Neofelis nebulosa. Next base: position 60,487,346 of record NC_080786.1, read on the forward strand.
AACTGAGGAGTGAAAAGAAAATGGGGAAAATTGGTCAGTAATTTGGTAAAGTGCTGTCTTAGTTGATGCTACTATAACAAAATATCATTGATTAGGTGGCCTACACAACAGACATTTATTTCTCATGGTTCTGGAAATTGAGAGGTCCAAGATCATGAAGCTGGCAGATTCGGTGTCCGGCTGAATCTTCTCGCTCTATCCTCACATGAAGGAGACAGAAAGATCTTGTGTCTCTTCCACTTTTTATAAAAACAATAATCCCATGGCAGGGCCTACTCTCATGACCTAATTTAACCCTAATGACCTCCCAAAGGCCTTATCACCAAAACCATCACCTTGAGGATTAGGACTTGAACAAACTTTGGAGAGACAAAAACTTCAGTCCATAACAAGTGTTTCGTAAAATATAATTTGAAATTTTCCTATTCAAAGAGTATCCTGGACCAGCTGCAACATCATTACCTGGGAGCCTGTTGGAAATGTGAAAATGCAGGCCTACCCCAGACATATTTAATCAATATGTGCATTTTAATTTTAGCACGATGCGCTGCTTATCTCAATGAACTTTAAAGTTTGAGGAACACTAGGTAATACTGTTTAGCAACAGCAGGGTAGAAAAAAATACCTTAACTGAGAAATGGATTTTAGGATTTTTTTTATTAGATGAGAGGACACACAAGAATATTTGTAGATGAGAGGAAGAAACAAATGGGTAGCAAAGACATAAAAGAAATAAAGGGAATATAAGGCTGCCCATAAGACTACTCATTATAACTGTTTTTTTCCCACCTTTATTCAATTATCTCATGCCTGTTTCCCTGGGGCTTTTTTATTTAAAGTGGAAGGGAGGATTCTAAGAGAAAGGGGGATTCACTGAACCTCTTGGCCTAGGATCATCCAAGGTCTTCTGTAAATTCTCTGAAACTTTGACTTATCCTTCACTCTCCTGAAAATAAGGATCCTGAGCAAGTGTCTGTATAAGGAATTAAAAATTCAGTAAAAAATGTTTTCTAACTTTGAAGACACCTAGGTAGCATTAAATAGGAAGGTATTAAAAAAATACAGCTATTCCATTTGATCTTCCCTCCTAGAATGTACTTTACAATATGACTTTCCCAACTAATTGTTAATTTTTTTATGAGTCTCCACAGACTGACAGACCTGTCCTAATCTGCTAATTAGGAGGCCAGCAATGTGCCACTAGGTTTTTGTGTTGTTGTTTTGGGGTTTTTTTTGAGTACTTTCCCTAAGGAAGTATTTACTACCAAGTGTTTCTCTTTGAATGATCTGTAAATAAAATTTAATGAACAAGATATTATTCATAATGCTCCTATGGAGACTTCATGAGCACCAGGACAGTTTAATAAAAAGCACATTTTCATTGACATCCATTGACGTGAAGTAGAAAAAGGAACAAGAATAACTGCACTGGGAACTTGGAAATCAAAGTTATCAGCTGAATTCTATGACTTTGGCCTTCTGATTTCTTCTCTTGTATTCAATGTTTTTATCAAAAGAAATGGGGAGACTGAACTGAATATGAATTAGCAAACTGGGAGTACTCAGGTCAGATTTGTCTCACATGAGTATTTTAACTTGTAGTACTTTACATTTGAGCAAAGATTTAAAATAGGTAGATTTAACTCAATAATCTGAATTACATGATTTTTTTTGAACACTGGAAAATATGGTATTATCTGCTTCATTTTTGCACGTGACAATGAGACAAAAGTGATTTAGCACCACAGGGGATTTGATGATGCGCTGCTCAGATCCCCTCTCCAGAGCAAACATAACCCTCCCTACACCACCATACCCATTCAGCTTGAACCCATATTCTACTAGGAAAATCAACTGCTGACAAGCTCATAATTGTGTTCATCTTTGAGAATTGCCCTTGGCCAGATGCAAGAAACTATCTAACTCAAGACCATATCCCCTCTCAGCAAGGGCTCTTAGCCACTGACCTGGTCTGGCTCCTTTTCTTCAATTGAGGACAACTCCTAAGGGCCATCCCAGCTCTGGAGATCCACATGGGATCAGATGAGTCTTTACTCAAACTTACCTTCTTCACTTTCTTACAAATGCATCTCCAAAGAGCACATCCCAGTAAGGGTACAAGTCATTCTCTTCTTCAAAGTCTGTTTTCAGGGACACAATGTAAGGCACATGTCTCCAATCTGCCCAATTGTCATCACTAATTTTTTCCTAGTCATGTAAGCTAAAATCCTATCTCTATTTATCAACACTCTGCCACTGCTCTTTACCTCAGTAAAGAACGATTTACCTGTACTCATGTCTCTATCACATGCGGGAAAAACTAAAGACATGAGGGTCACAGGACTAATATGCATCATTTTTTTATTCATGCCTCCCTAGAAATTAGAATTTATGATCCCAGGACTGGATGTTTTCTTTTTTTAAGTCTTATTAATTTATTTTGAGAGAAAACACGGGCACAAGCAGGGGGAGAGGTGGGGGGTGGAGAGACAGAGCGAGATAGAGAGACAGAGAGAGAGAGAGAGAGAGAGAGAGAAAGAAACAAACAAACAAACAAACAAACAAAGAAACAAAGAAAGAAACAAAGAAAGAAAGAGTGAGCCCCAAGCAGGCTCTGTGCTGTCACCACAGAACCTGATGCAGGGCTCCATCACACAAACAGTGAGATCAGAACCTGAACTGAAATCAAGAGTTGGACGCTTAACCAACTGAGCCACCCAGGCGCCCCAGGACCGGATATTTTCTAAGATCCTTTGCAGGGCCAATATTCTGTGGTATAAGACCCCACACCATTTCTCTATTGCAAAGAAGAGCAACTGTAGTACAAAGAAGTGACTGTAACTATGAAATTTCAACAGTCAGAAAGAGGCAATTGTTTGCTCCAGCTAAAAGCAGAGTCAAGGTTTAGCAGTAACAACCAGGACCATAAAGAATAAACACAGGGGGGGCGCCTGGGTGGCGCAGTCGGTTAAGCGTCCGACTTCAGCCAGGTCACGATCTCACGGTCCGCGAGTTTGAGCCCCGCGTCAGGCTCTGGGCTGATGGCTCGGAGCCTGGAGCCTGTTTCCGATTCTGTGTCTCCCTCTCTCTGCACCTCCCCTGTTCATGCTCTGTCTCTCTCTGTCCCAAAAATAAATAAAAAACGTTGAAAAAAAAAAATTAAAAAAAAAAAAAAAAAAGAATAAACACAGGGGATATTCTATATGACAATTGTTTCAGGACTAATTATCTAGTGCAGCTGGAACATGTTTTTCCCTTTCTTCTAGATTATATAATAACCAGCGAAAAAGAACAAATGACCTAGTAATATATTCCCAGGATAGAGACCCTTGCTATTTCCAGTAAGTAGGTCTCTAGCCCATTAGCACTTACCAACATCTTTACAAATAACTTTCAAATATGAATGTTCATTTCGACAACAGCCCTGTCAAGAAGATATTTTTAGCCTCATTTACAGACAAAAAACCAGAAATTGGGAGAAATCATATCTTTTGCTCAGTCGGTAAATACAGAGCAGGGGCTGTGCATGCAGATTCCAAACTTAGACTATTTGACTTCTTCTTAATCATGGAAAATATAATCCATGAGATGTTAGTGTTTATCAGAATCACTCTGCAGTTGGCAGAATTTTCCAGACTCAGTGGCAATATCAAGGTAACCAAATAGACCTCATGGCAAATCTTGTGCTTATAGGCTTTCATTTCTCCTCTACATATCCAGTCTAGTACACACAGACGTTTAGTTAGCCATGTAAGATTTGTTTTGTGAACTCTACAGTACTGTTCCAATATAAGGTATTGTCGTTACCACTATTTCTAATCAGCTCAAAAAAGATAAATAAAAGTCAGCCCCAAGAATAATTTATTCTAGGAGTGAACTCATTGCCTGGAAACAGTACTATTTTCCCTGTATCTTCAGCAAGATTTACAGGAAAAAAAACTGGACTGAAAAAGCATGCAGGGAGAAACTCTCTATACAATAAAACATATATAATTATTTTGAGAATTTCCAATTGAATATCTACATTTTTATCATGTATACATATGTGTGTGTACATATATATATATATATATATATATATATATATATATATGTTTCTGTATGCACAAATCAGATTACATAGTGCTACCCTCAAAAATGTTTATCACAGTTTTATCCAAGCAGTGACAAACATAAAATGATTCAAATGTTCAACATAAGAGAATCAGTTTGGTAGATATGTCACACCCACAAAATGGAATGTCATGTAGCCCTTAAAATTATAATTATGAATAAAGCTTCATGACACAAGCAAAGAGGAAATAGTACGAGAAAAAAAAAGCAGGATGAAATGTGTGCGAACTATGTGATTTCAACTTGTTTAAAGAACAATTCACATAAAGCTGGAAAAAAATGTACTTATATAATGGACTCTGATAACCTCAGTATCCTTACCTTTAAAGTATTATAAAAACCTATTTCACTGGGCTGCTGAGAGAACCAAATGAGCCAGGGAACCAATACAGCACAGTGGATGTATCTTGAGAGTCCTAACAGGAAACAGATGGCACTCTCAAATTGGGTATTTGGAGATAATTTGATAAAGGAACTATTTACCAAAATGTGGCAAGCGTATAAGAAAACATCACAGAAAGTGGAATAATGCAGGACTTGTAAAAATCAGGGTACAAATCTCTCTCTTGGCTATGAGGGGGCAGTTTCCAAATTCCAGAAGAAGAGATATTTGTATTAAGAGGATTGGTCCACAGAAGCTTTGACCTTCTGTTGAGGATGGCAGCCAGTCTATGGCAACCCAACAGAAAGGAAGCCAGGACACAAGTACTCTAACAGCCTTCTCTTCCTTCCCTCCATACAGCCATATAGCTCTGCCTTCAGGTACAGAACAGAATGGAGAAGGGTGGAAGGGAGCCTGGGAGGATGAATGGAAGCTATTTCACATAGTTTCTATTTGTTGCTCTTTTGCATCCACTTTTGTCCTTCAATCAGTGAAAATGTGTGTCCCCATCACAGGGATCATACAAGGCCCCATCAACTACATCTTTGTGAGATCTGTTGTTTGAGATCCAAGATGAAGGATAAATTATCTTGTATGCTTATACTGGAAGAAACCCTGTGGACAGAAAGACATTTTATACCTGAAATATATGTCTACCCCTAAAAGCTTCCAGTAAAAATCAATATGTCACCGATTGTTCTCTAGGAATGTGGAGGGGCACTAGGGTGTCTCAGTCGGTTAAGTGTCCAACTTCAGCTCAGGTCATGATCTCACGGTTCGTGGGTTCGAGCCCCACGTTGGGCTCTGTGCTGACAGCTCAGAACCTCGAGCCTGCTCCAGATTCTGTGTCTCCCTCTCCCTCTCTGCTCCTCCCCCACTCACACTCTCTCAAAACTGAATAAACATCAAAACATTTTTAATAAAATAAAAAGATGGGGGGAGAAAGCGATGAGGGGGTGTGAGGCAAGGAGAGGCGCGAGCTGCTCTGACATTCCCAATAGGATTGGTGTAGGATGGCTCAGTTCCTTGACCTAAGGCCTCAGGTCCCGTCAGGCAGCTTTACCTACTCAGCTCTCTCAGTTTCCAGGTTCCAATAACCTTATCTCCTTATCTCTTCAGCCCTGGGGATGACATGCATCATCTCAGATGATGTAAACAGACGTTTTATTACACTCTCCTCAAATTACCCAATTTAAGTTTAACATCTGATATATTTTCTAGTACTAATAGGATAATTGGAACTGATCCATGGCCTCAGGAAAGATATTGTCAAAATAAAGCCCTGGCACTGAGTTACTTATATATTTGAGTAGTAGAGGGATTATCCCTGTGGCAGAAGAAGTGAGTAATGGGTAATCCATGGCAGGTGGTAGTATTACAATAATTCAAATAATTTAAATTCCCCTTGCTGGAGACTTGCTATCTTAGCCAGTTTGGCTGCCACAATAAAGTATTAGATGTTAAAGGCTAGATGTTAAACTTCCTGGAAACTGGAAGTCCATGATCACAGTGTCAGCATGATCGATTTCTGGTGACAGCTCTTTTCTTGTAGACAGCCACTTCTCACCGTGTGCTTGCATTGCCTTTCCTTGGTGTGTGAATGTGGAAAAGACCATGAGTTTTGGTAGCTTTTCCTCTTCTTATAAGGGCACCAGTCCTATTTATTGGATTAGGGTTTATGACCTCATTTAATCTTTATCGTCTCCTCATAGGCCTTATCTTCAAATACAGTCACATTAAGGGTTAGAGCGTCACCGTATGAATTTTGGGAGGATACAAGCTGTGAGATCACAGAATATATATATATTGGTCTCTGCCCGCAAAGCTAAAACCTTCATAATTTCCCAAATGATCAGTTCATCGGAAGCATATCTTGCTCTAATATTGTCTTTGACCCCATCCCTGGCATAGGGCTCCTAAAACCCTTGTAAATTCCTAAATGATAAAAATCTCAGGAACACCTTTTGTTCTATTGAAGTGACTGTGGGTGGGTTCTTGAATGGGAGCAGTCACCAAAGAAACCAAACCACGATTAGAATCTTGGAATTTTTGTCTCTCCCCCATCCTCCAGAAAGGGGAAAGGCTCAAAACAGAGATCATAATTGATCATACCTCGGTGAGGGAGCCTACATAAAATCCCAAAAGTGTGGGGCCTAGAGAGCTTCCAGGCTGGCAAACAAATACATCCACACCAGAAGGGTGATGCACCCCAATTCCAGTGGAACAAGAGCTCCTGAGCTCAGGACCCTCCCAGACCTCACCCTATGTATCTCTTAATCTGGCTGCTCATTTCTGTCATTTATCAAATCTTTTAATAAACTGGTGAACACAAGTAAGTGTCTCCCAGAGTTCTGGGAATTACTCTAGTAATCAAACACAAGTAGGAGGATCATTAGAACCTCTGACCCAAAGCAGTTGGTCAGAAGCACAGGTGATAATCTGGGCTGTAACTGGTATCTTTCAGTGTGTTATGGGTGGTGTTGGGGGCAATCTTGCGGAACTGACCCCTGAACAGATCCCCCCCGCGTTGTCTGACATTATCTCTGTATAGACAATGTCAGAATTTTGAGTTAAATTGTAGGACCCCCAGCTGGTGTCACAGAGAATAGTTTGGTGTGGGGGAAAAACCTCCACACATTTAATGACCAGAGTAAAATGTTTTATGTGAGTAGTTAAGGAGACTCAGAAGGAAGAAACACACAGGAGAGAAGAACTGGGGTTTTCCCCACAGAAGGAGAAAACTGAGGTTTTTCCTTCTTTACACACATTCAGTCCATAACACAGAATGAAGAAGAGAAGGCAGGAAGAGCTCATGTAGCTATGGCACTGATAATAATGACCAAATACTGATTACAAAAGACGGTGGCATGATCTAACTTTTGAAGTCCTGGAACATGCAGCAAGAAGGAAAAGGAGAAATTAAGATATGTGACTATGAAGGTAGACAATAATAAAGCTTCTTTGGGTGCTTTGAAGAAGCTTTCATCTCTTAGTGCTGGAAGTAGAATGGGCTAGGAAGCAGGCCCAAGACCTAATCATAATGATTAAGCTGCAGTGCCAATTAAATGCTCCATCAGCTAACTAAGGGCATTGGTAGCAATGAGCAGGATGCTGAGACAGAGAAAAAACATGTGAGCAATCATAGACAAGGGTGAAAACTTTGAAATTATAAATCATCTTGAGGCTCCCTTGTCAGCTGAAGTATAACCAGTCACCCTTTCTTTGTGATGGAACCAGCATTTCCTGAAATAAAAATCTTTCAATGTTTGTGATTGGGACAGTTGACTCATTGTCTCCAGACCCATAACTGGAATCAGATTCCTGAATAGCCCAGACACAGAAGTACAAAACTTGACCCAGCAAGAAAGAGCCTCTGTTAAGAAAGAACCACAGGAATTCATGAATCTGTACGGGCAGCAGTAAATAGAGTATGTGGGGAGTGGCATACATGAAACAAGATGAAATAAAAATCTTGATTGGTAACTTAATTGCCAAGAGTGGGCTCATCCAAAATTCAAAGTTCAGTGTGTTGACTCGAGTATTAAAAGTCTACTAGGTAAGGGGGGCCTGGGTGACTCAGTTGGTTAAGCATCTGACTCTTGATTTCGGCTCAGGTAACGATCTTATGGTTCGTGGGTCTGAGCCCCACATCGGGCTCTGTGCTCATAGCACGGAACCTGCTTGAGATTCCTTCTCTCCCTCTCTCTGGCCTTCCCCTGCTCATGCTCATGCTGTCTCTCTCTCTCTCGTTCTCAAAATAAATAAATAATCAAAATAAATAAATAAACATTTAAAAAAAAGTCTACTAGGTTGGCTTAATAAAGCCTGGACTCAATAGCGGCCTATGGTTAATGAGAATGAAATTCCAGAACATTGGTTCATAGTGTAGTCTTCCTGTTTAAAGTGCTGTACAAAAATCAGTAGCATAAACATCACCTGAGAGCTTGTTAAAAGTTCAGAATCCTTGTCCCCAAACTACATCTTCTGAATCAAGATCTGCATTCTAACAAGATCTCCATGTGACTTCTATGCACCTTAAAATTCAAGAAGTACTTCAGGTAAAGAAAATAATCCAAAGGCTCAACCTGAGAAAATTCCTCAGCTAACCATAATCCTACTGAGAGACAATTTCCTATCACTCTCTTGCACTTCTGCATGTCTTCTGAGCAGAAACACTGGCTGCTTTTGTTCTGAAATATTTTTGTAAGGATGTTTGTAGAGTGAACAGTGTTGGAAGATAGAGATAGTGCTCCTTCTGGAGAAAAAATCAGAAATGTTTACCATACAGTATATTAAAGTTAATGTCTCTTGTCATGTCAAAATACATGCAAAATTGGTGTCAAAAATGATTTATGTTGCCTAACTTCAGAGGCCCTCTCCTATACCACAAACCGCTACATGAGCAGGTATCATTTGTGCCTCTTCCCATCACCAGGGAACTAGAATAAAAAAAATGCTAATGTTCTGATTATTGCTATTGCTGTAAGTAATAAAGCCTTTTGTGTCTGCTATAAAAGTCTCATGTCTTCTGCCAGCATCCATGAGCAGGCTAACTTGTAAGCTTGCAAGCAGGGTAAAATATTAGACCCTTCCAAGTTCTAGACAGTTTTATCAACAAGGAGGAGATGCTGATAGAAGCACAGTTTTCTGGAAAGGAAAAACGAGGCCCTTTCAAGTCAATAAATGAAATTTGAACAAGTCTGTGAGATTGGTAGTGACTATGTTGACTAAATCATGCAACCAGACAATAAACAGTCTTCCAATTTATTGCTTGTTAATGAGGAAAAATTGGGAAGGTTACTGTAAGTACACTTGACCCTAGAAAAATGGAGTGGTATGTCAAAAATCCACATATAATTTTGGATTCTCCAAAAACGTAACTACAAATAGCCCACCACTGACTAGAAGCCTTACTGATAACATAGTCAATTAACATGTGTTTTGTGCATTATATGTCTTATATACTTTATTCTTACAACAAAATAAGCTAGAGAAAAGAAAATCTTACTAAGAATAAGGAAAATATATTTAAAGTACTATAGTGTATTTATCCCCCCCCCAAAATTAGCATATAAATGGAGCCCTGCAGTTCAAACCCCTGTGGTTCAAGCCTCAACTACAAGTAAATGGGTTCAGACAGCTGACCTAGCTGTTGTTAACTCTCCTGCAGGTGGCAGTATGTCCTCACCAATATGGTGGTCAGTCTCGGAACTACTCCACTGCAATAATGAGTACTAAGATCTGTCCTGGATGGCAGCCTGGAGAAAACAAGTTACAGAGAAACCCACCTAAACCAAGAGCGCAAGCAGGGAAATCTATGACCAGTATTGGCGGAAACCAAGTGAATCATCAGAATTTTGGGTGGTTTGCTTGGGAGGACATGGGGGTGGAACATGAAGTGTTTGTTAAGAAAGAAAGCAACTGCTAGGCAATCTTAGGATTCAACCCTTCCTGGAGTCTACCATGCTAACCTTCAATCCACTAGAAGACAGTAAAAGTTCGGCAAGACTTTTGCAGTAGGTGTTGACTGTTTTAGAGAAGCCCTGGCCTTCACATTTCCCTGGAACAAACCCCATGGTATACCACAAATGGAGCATTGAATAGTATGCGAGCTCTTTTGCTCCAGATTGAGTTTAACTGCAGATGAAGATGACCCACTGGAGAATGAGAAACTGACTCAAAGAAATCTAGATAAATGTTTGCTGTCAGTCTCGCCATGTTGGGAAAGTTTCCTGGCCCTTGGGCTAAAAAGAGGGAGTAACTTAAGTGATGTTCTCATGACAACAGAAAAGAAAATGCCTTGGATTTTAAGATGGACTGCTTTTTAAAAATAACCATTGTGCAAATCAAGCCCCAGACAGCCAACTAACAAAGCCCCAGAGCCCCGGCCAGAAAGCAATGTGACTTTGGATGCTGAGTCAGTGTCCCCAAAGTAACTGACTGGCCTATATGGAGCTGTGAGTGGACAGAAAATATCGGTAGTCTGGTTGAGTTACTAGCAGCAGCAATACTGCTAAAAATCAAAGGTAAATGTGCCTTGCTCACTGGTGAAAGCCCCTCTCTCCCTCCCAAGCTCAGTGAATTTTAAAAGAAGGATGATTAATTTAAAAAGAAGGATGATTAAGGGGTGAGGCTGAAGTCTCCTGTCCCAAAAGGAACCAGAGTCTCTAAGCATCCATTTGAATATGCTTGGCAATTCTGATGAAGGGAGGAATTGAAATTTAACTTTCCACCACAATACAGGTTGGAGAAACCATGATTTTCTTGATATTTAACATAGTATTTAAGCCTGGCTTTAGAATCAATCAGATCTTTAGCTTTTTGACCATGTGTAAGAAGTTAAACCTTTCTTTCTTATTTTTTTATTTTTTTTAAACGTTTATTTATTTTTGAGACAGAGAGAGACAGAGCATGAATGGGGGAGGGTCAGAGAGAAAGGGAGGCACAGAATCCGAAGCAGGCTCCAGGCTCCGAGCTGTCAGCACAGAGCCCGACGCGGGGCTTGAACTCACGGACCGTGAGGTCATGACCTGAGCTGAAGTCGGACGTTTAACCGACTGAGCCACCCAGGCGCCCCTTCTTTTTTTTTAAAGTGTATTTATTTTGAAAGAGAGAGAGAGAATGAATTAATGAATGAATGAGGAAGAGCAGGGAGAGGCATAGAGAGAAGGAGACAGAGAATCCTAAGTAGGCTCTGTGTAGTCAGCGCAGAGCCCTATGTGGGCTCGAATTCATGAACCATGAATCAAGAGTTGGATGCTTAACCTGAACTACCCAGGTGCCCCACTATGTCTCACTTTTCCTCATTTTAAATTGAAAATCCTAGTAGTACCTATTTAATAAGATTATCTGTTCTCAGTCATTAGCCATCATTGTCATGTATATAAAATGTACTATACAGTATTATAACATTGCCATTGAAAAATTAGAATAAAGTGCCCTACCATTGCTATAGTAAAAATACAATTTGTACCACAAATTATAAAATTAGTATGAATATAAACTCCAAAGATTTAATGCATTATTTTTACTGGTTTACATATGAATATAAATTTAAAGCACCTGAGAATTAAAATTTATAACATAGACCAATGTATATTGATGTGAAAAGATAACTAGGAAGCATTGCATAGGAGGAGAATACCAAACTGCAAATTTGCAAGGATAATACGATCACATTAATACACATAGAAGCATAGAAAGAGAGAAATGGCACATGTCTGCATATGTGTGTAGAAAGTAATCTAGAAAAAGATACTATAGATACATCTGAAGATGAAATTAAGAAATATTTGTATTTTCTTTTTTAATTCTTATAATTGTTTAAATACTTTAAAACAAGCATGGTTTATACACACACACACACACACACACACACACACACACAGAGTCCATGTAATGTTTTATTTACCATAGAAAAAATAAATCTTTATTGCACATCTCTGAAAATCAAAAGTAATTGGGATATGTGCACAATATATAATCCTTCTATACTTTGTATTATTTTTTCACATTTCTCATACATAACTCCCCAAATCCTTCTGAAAATACAGAACAAAATCCCAATTTAACAGATAAAGAAATGACTCAGAAATATTTATTCCACTATCATTATTTTATGTAGTCCTCAAAAAACATCAAAGCTTTTTAGTAACACACAAAAGGTCAGGACAAGCACAAGGATTCCTGTTCTTAAATGCCTGTCCAATACTTTTCCCATTCTTCACAAGAATCAGCTTATTTGAGATTTACATGAAGGTACAGTGAGAAGAACTGAAGGAAACTGACATATCTATATGCCAGTAACTACGTTCAGCTTCTGTTAAATAGAAGATATAGGGAAGAAAGAGTTAAAGCAGCTGTGATCCATTCATTTCCTGTACTGGTGGTTTACTCCTGTGGAAAATCCAAGAAGGCAGGACATCTAAGCTGATATCCTTGCCAACGATTTTCCAAACTGCTAGGTAATTAGAATAATGATATTTACTAAGTGGGGGATCTTTATCCATGGAATGTTCTTTATAGGATTTCCATGGCTTAGGAGTGTGGCGTTTAATGAACCACAGAATCTCTAGACATACAAAGCTTGGCTCTGAGGACAATGTTACATAAGCTACAGTATAAAATCCTTCTGCTATATGAGAGACTATGTCTACTCTGGGTCAGGGAGTATACATCCTAGACAGGAAGGAAGAACTTAGGAAGTTGTCCTCCATGTTGGAGACATCTTCCTACTGCATCTGAGCCTCTCAATTGCCTTTAAGATTAATAACAGGCAGTATTTTTGATTCACATGAGACAGATTTGAAAATACAACTCTTCGTGTTAACTCAAAAAGAGGGTTAAAAAAGAACAAAAAAAACCCACACTTAACAGTACATTTCTCTAGATAACAGGCGTGACTTAAAAGTGTAAGGGGAAATGAATATATATGTAGAATCGACCATGAGCCAGGAGCTTTCAATATCTTACTTCCCTATATTACCTACCATGTGAGATAAGAAAAATTATTTCTGTTCATATAAAATTAATAAGACAATTTTTTTTTAATGTGCAATCTTAGTGATTAGCCGGTTATCTGGCATGCCAAGCTAGATCCAATGCTCCACTGGTTACTGTTGTCTCTTTCAACCTTTTCCATGGTTTAAACTCAAAACCCAATTCATTACCTCCAAATCCTATGTGAAATCCCAAATGTATTAGAAGGAAATACTTTCTAGGTTTTGCAGCCCTGTCCTAATTCCCTTCTAAGCTTCATATGTCCAACAACTAACTCATTGCCCTTGGGGAGATGTTCACTGCTAGTTTCCATGACTCAGGAAGATGAAATGATTTTTCATCTAATAAAAGTCCCTTTGATGGCACTCAGCGCCCACTCGTGAAAAAGTCACTTTTAATTATACTTTGACATTTATTTTATGTTACACATACATACGTACGTACATACATACATAAACCTCATGACTTTTAATGAAATAGATAGACATGGGTTTTGCCCTGGTAGTAGGTCAAATTGAAAGAGGTCATCTATAAAGCTTTTGAAAGTGTTTGAATGAAATTATCTCATGTTTCTTCATCTAAAAATAAAGTGATTCTTCTGTGCTCCATAGGTGGAAATTTTTCTTCTATTTTGACATATGATCCAGGGGGACTTATAATGATTCTGTAGAAAAATGAACTCTAGAGAGGCTAAGATGATGAATAATTCTAAGGAACAGAGTTCTCTTCTTTTGATGTTGTTATTCCCAGTCACCTCTAATTCTGAATAAATAAATATTTCTGGGAACAAAAGGGCAGTTGAGGAGTAGGCACAGGTAAGAGTATACCATGTTATGCAACTCCAGGATTCATCTGCACGTGGGCATTATGCCATGAGGGAGAAATCCACAGGTGAACAGATGGCGTCAATCTATATACAAGGTCATTTGGGCCACATTTTTATAATTACACTTAAAATAACCTAATTCATAGAAAAAAAGATAAATCTCTTGTTCCATGATTTACACTATTATCCAGCATTCACAGAACTTATTAGTGTTTAAATTAAAAAAACAGAAAGAAAGAAAAAAGAAAACCACACAGTCAACATACCACAAATGTTAATATGCTTAAAATGTTAAGTGCTTAATATACCAAGTTACAAAATGATGGAGAATGATACACTGCCCATATATATGTCAATAGATGTGAAGTGAGGAAAAGTGTACATACACCTTTATCTGTATCACATATGTATGATACAAAATGAAGACAGGAAGAAAACCTTCATGTTTCTAATATACTAGTCAAAGTAGATTTGCCTCTCATGCAAAGTCACCTCATTCTCTCTAAGCACTTTTTGTTGAAATACAGCTAGTATAAAACCTATTTATCTTTTCTCTAGAGCCTACATCCTCTCCAGTTATCCCAATCCAATGAAAGCCATAACCATTTACTCAGACAGCCAATAGATTCCGGAAATCTCTACTCTTTCTCTGACTTCTTTCTCTCCATTTAACATCCAATCACCAACTAAGTCCAGAGTGGCTGTTTTATATTTAAACATATTTATTGTCAAGTTAGCTGACATACAATGTATAGAGCTGACATACTCTTGGCTTCAGGAGTAGATTCCTGTGATTCATCACTCATATACAACACCCAGTGCTCATCCCAACAAGTACCCTCCTCAATGCCCATCGTCTATTTTCCCTCCCGCCCCCCTCCCCAACTCCCATCAACCCTCAGTTTGTTCTCTGTATTTAAGAGTCTCTTCTGGTTTGCCTCCCTCTATGTTTGTAACACTTTTTTTCTTTCTCTTCCCGCATGGTCTTCTGTTAAGTTTCTCCACTTCCACTATGAGTGAAAACATAGGATGTCTCTTTCTTTGACTGATTTATTTCACTTAGCGTAATAAGCTCCAGTTCCATCTATGTTGTTGCAAATGGCAATATTTCATTCTTTTTCATCACCAGGTACTGTTCCACTGTGTATATACCACATCTTTTTTATCCATTCACCAGTTGATGGACATTTTGGCTCTTTCCATGATTTGGCTATTGGTGATAGCGCTGCTATAAACATCGGGGTACATGTGCTCCTATGAATCAGCACTCCTGTTTCCTTTGGATAAATTCCTAGCAGTGCTATTGCTGGGTCATAGGGTAATTCTATTTTTAATTTTTTGAGGAACCTCCACACTGTTTTCCAAAGTGCCTGCACCAGTCTGCATTCCCACTAACAATGCAAGAGGGTTCCTCTTTCTCCACATCCTTGCCAACATCTGTTGTTTCCTGGATTGTTAATTTTTGCCACTCTGACCGGTGTGAGATGGTATCTCAATGTGGTTTTGATTTGTATTTCCCTGATGATGAGCAATGTCCAGCATCTTTCCATGTGTCTGTTAGCGATCTGGATATCTTCTTTGGAAAAGTGTCTATTCATGTCTTCTGCCCATTTCTTCACTGGATTATTTGGTTTTCAGGTGTTGAGTTTGGTAAGTTCTTTACAGATTTTGGATACTAACCCTTTATCTGATATGTCTTATGCAAATATCTTTTCCCATTCTATTGGTTGCCTTTTAGTTTTGTTGATTGTTTCCTTTGCTGTGCAGAAGCTTTTTATTTTGATGAGATCGTTCATTTTTGCTTTTATTTCCCTTGCCTTCGGAGACATGTCAGGTAAGAAGTTGCTGCAGCTGAATTCAAACAGGTTGCTGCCTGTTTTCTAGGATTTTGACGGTTTGTTGTTTCACATTTAGGTTGTTCATCCATTTTGAATTTACTTTTGTGTATGATGTAAAAAAGTGGTCCAGTTTCATTCTTCTGCATGCTGCTGTGCAGTTGTTCCAGCACCATTTGCTAAAGAGACTATCTTTTTTCCATTGGATACTCTCCTGCTTTGTCAAAGATTAGTTGGCCATACATTTGTGGGCCCAATTCCGGATGCTCAATTCTATTCCACTGGTCTATGTGTCTGTTTTTGTGCCAATTACATACTGTCTTGATGATTACAGCTTTGTAGTACAGGCTAAAGTCTGGGATTGTGATGGCTCCAGCTTTGGTTTTCTTTTTCAACATTTCTTTGGCTATTCAGAGTCATTTGTGCTTCCATACAAATTTTAGGATTGCTTTTTCTATCTCCGAGAAGAATGTTGGTGCTATTTTGATTGGGATTGCATTGAATGTGTAGATTGCTTTGGGTAGTATTGATATTTTAACAGTATTTGTTCTTCTAATCCATGAGCATGGAATGTTTTTCCATTTCTTTCTTGTTCAATTTCTTTCATAAGATTTCTATAGATTTTAGTGTATGAATATTTTACCTATTTGGTTAGGTGTATTCCTAAGTATTTATTGTTCTTGGTACAATTGTAAATGGGATTGATTCCTTAATATCTCTTTCTTGCTTCATTATTTTCCCCTTTCAACTCCGACAGCATCAAATGTCTTTTAATACTTATCATTTCTCAACTGGAAAAAAAGCAGCCTCTCAACAGGTACCTCTGTATCTCCCTAATCCCTCCTCCTCTTGGTTGCCAGAATGATTTTTCTAAAATCATATTCTGTGACTCCTTGTTTGAAATAAATTAGAAGTATTGGAGGCATTATATGCCAAAAATGCAGGTTTCTTATGTGATATACATTATTTTCTGGGCTCTGCCTATACCCACAGGCTCCATTCTGGGGGTAGGGGTGGGGATATCAATCTTAATTCTTATGTTTTGAACAAATGAACATTATAAAAAAAGTTAACTCAATATGTGAATATTATCCCTCTCTCACAGGTCATATGAAATGTATTGTGGTACTCTAAGATTTTCATGGAGCAGGTATCAGGGATGTGGAAACAATATCTGTGAAGGATGAATTGGACAGAAGGAAAGGTTCAACTATGAAGCTACTGCAATACAGCCTTCGCCAATCCTATGCTGAGCTTTAAAGCAGATATTGCCTTCAAAGTTTTCCATATTGGGAGTGAGGGGCCAAGTTTTGTGCCCCCACCCCCAACCCCCAAGTACCAATCATGAATATTATTGGCTGCGCCTGGAGAGAGGCACGACCTAACCTGAGTGAACAAGCTTCCTCCCAGTGAGGACAATTCCTGTAAAAGAATTTAGCTTTGAGTCATCACCTGTCAATACTAACCACCACTGGAAGAATGAATACCTAGGTCCCAAAGGGGCCTCTGGGTAGAGTATCCCACTGGCCACTATCTCTTACCAGAACTGCTTTATTTCAGTAGTTACTACGATTTAAAATTGCCCCCAGTATGACATTAAGGAGAGCCAAATTCTAAATTTAAAAGGAGGATAAATGCTAATGATGATCATCCTGAAGCGGTAAACAGGTTGACCATGACTTCCAACAGAAACATTAAGAAAATAAAAGTGAAATTTTTTTAAAGTTTATTTTTATGTATTTATTTTAAAAGAGAGAAAGTGCGAACAGGGGAGGGGCAGAAAGAGAGACAGAGAGAGAGAATCCCAAGCAGACTCCATGCTGTCAGCACAGAGCCCAATGCAGGACTCGATCCCACAAACCATAAGATCATAACCTGAGCCAAAATCAGGAGCCAGACACTTAACCTACCGAGCCACCCAGGTGCCCCAAAAGTGAAAATTGAAGAAACCATTCATGTCCAGTTGTACTGACTTACAGAGATAAATTGTTATTAGGGTGGACTTTTAGATTTCCTCTTTTCCCAGGATTTCTATAAATGAAGAGTGAGAACTTTGGCTTTCAAAGAGAACTCAAGAAACTGAACCATCCTTGACTTTTGGTCAATCCCATTAACATCACATACCTGCATTACGGCTCTCTACAAGAGATTTTCTGACATAGCTGTTACACTTTAATTACAGACCTCAATCAAAATGTTAAACTTTATTTCAGATTTATTTTCTATGCTGAAACACTGGCTGAAAATATACAAATAAATATGATCAATTATTTTAATTAAACTAATTTTAATGAAATATTTTAAATAAGTTCATTTTAATTGAATATTAATTATTATAGTAACTATTATCATGTCCTATTTAATAAAATGCAATTAGGATTTAGGGGTGCCTGGGTGGCTCAGACGGTTAAGTATCCGACTTCGGCTCAGGTCATGATCTCACGGTTTGTGAGTTTGAGCCCCGCATCAGGCTCTGTGCTGACAGCTCAGAGCCTGGAGTCTGCTTCAGATTCTGTGTCTCCCTCTCTGCTCCTCCTCCACTCACACTCTATTTCAAAAATAAATAAAAACGTTAAAAAAATTTTTTTAAAAATGCAATTAGGATTTAGGTAGAATTAATTTACATATCTTACGCCAAACATACCTACAAACAAAGAATGCAGACAATTGTCTCTAAACGATTGTGTGAGAAACAATGTGAATGAGGGACATTCCCCTCCCAACATACACACACATTCCTCCACAAAGAGGAAATAGTCAGGGGCACCTGGGTGGCTCAGTCGGTTAAGCGTCCAGCTTCAGCTCAGGTCATGATCTCATGGTTCTTGAGTTTGAGCCCTGTGTTGGGCTCTGTGCTGATATCTCAGAGCCTGGAGCCTGTTTCAGATTCTGTCTTCTCTCTCTCTCTGCCCCTCCCCTGTTTGCACTCTGTCTCTGTCTCTCTCAAAAATAAACAAACATGAAAAAAAAATTTTTAAAAAGAAAAGAGGAAATTGTCAGTTGCCCTGCACTCTAAGTGCGTGGGAGAAAAAGACACTCCATAGGCTATACATGCAAACACACCCACTAAGGAAATGGAGTGCAATAAAACCACAGCAAGGGAATTTTGGAAAGCACAAGGAGTATGCAAATTGTTTAAAGTACTGAAATCACAGTTGACATGATATTCTCAAACTTTTAAGTAATGACAAGAAAATACTTTTCATTTTTTGACCTCTAAGAATAACACAATAAAAGCTACATTTTCTTAGCAATGTTCTATCTCTTGGTCTCTCTCATGCTTGTTCAAAGCTCACTAAAGCTGCTCAAAGATCACCAGTGATTATCTAACTTGCAAATCCAATAAACTTTTCTCTATCCTCATCTTATTTTCCCTCTCCGCTGAATTCAGAGCTGTGAATATATATATGTAAACACACATGCCTGCATACATACATGCATGTATTTTTGGTTTGGGAGTTTTTTGTTTTTAAGCTGAAGCAGTTATTTAATCATACATGGTAAAAAAATGACTGAAAATAACATAATTAAAATCAATTGTAGTACAGCATATATGTATTTTTGGAAGAACATAAGACAATGGGACTTTTAAATTCAATTTAACTGCGAAGCTTGAACATGCTCTACTTCTGTAATTTAAAAAATTAAAAAGGAACCAAACAGATTTCAAACCCTGAAAAAATGTGATAAACTCATGGTCTCCACTGAGGGCTGAGCCGGTTTATTACCCTATTTAGTTTGAGCTGACCCCCCATCTTTCATGATTGGATCAAACTTTCAAAGAAGCCTACATCACAGTCACTAATAGAGAGAGAGAGAGAGAGAGAGAGAGAGAGAGAAAGCCACTACATTTGATGTTATGTAGCCAGAAGTCCGTATTCACTCTATGGATCACTGACCAAAGGCCACAAAATTTCCAAATTGAAACCATGAATGAGAAGAAATGTTAGCCGCTGACTGAGGCACCTTTGTCCTGTTTCACAGCAGCCCATGCCTCTCTGGTTTGATGTGCCTCAGCAATGTTATTTTGGGTTAGTTACTAGGCAACCCTGTCTGTGAGTCATGGGAGAGCACTCGGCAGCACCATCATCCGTGTCATGTTTCAATAGACTTAACATAATAGCTAAACACCAGTCACCTTTTTTCCACAAAAGCCCATGTCAGAAATCAGGAAGCTGGGTTGTGTAGGATGGTTTCATGTTGCAGGATTCATAATTGGCTTTCATGTAACTTCAGAAATAAATATCATTTAGGCTATTATGGAAACAAATGGCTTACTAAAATGGAGTCAATAAGGACTATGAAGTAAAAATAAATAGAAATTCCTAAGGTGGGATGGTCAATAAATAAGACTCCCTGGGAAGATTATTATCTCCTTCAAGTCTCAAGGATACAGCTTGGGAAACTGGCTACTGTTTTCAGTGCACTGAAACAGCCAATCTGATTCTTCCCTTCCTGGTGTTTAGGACAACATGCTCTGTAATTTTAGTACAGACAAAAGCCTTCTGTTACCTTTAAACAGGTCCAGTTATTCCTTTTGCTTAAAATTCTGTCCCATCCTAAAATAGAAAAGTTACTAGGGATTGTGGATTGGGGGCCTGAGAGGGAACAGATGGGTATGATAATAAAGGCAGATTTCTCACAGGCAGATCTTCAACTGCCCAATGGACACTGCCTGATCAACATGCCCCAATTGACTTTCAGCATTTCACTCTGCTCCTCTACCAATTTTCTCCCTATGGGTACCTACTACCATCTATCCCATTCATGCTGGAAATAATCCTCATCTCTTCCCCTTCCTTCATCAGGGCCAGCTTCCTGTGCACATGAGCTGTGCAGGTTCACAGGGTCCCGTTCACAAAAGTGCCCCACACTTGGTCAAATACTCTGATGTCACCACAAGAAATTATGTTTTTTTCTTCTTAAAGTTATTTGTTTGTTTGAGAGAGCCTGTGAACAGGGGAAGGGCAGAAAGAGAGGGAGAGAGAGAGAGAGAGAGAGAATCCCAAAGAGGCTCCACACTGTCAGCACAGAGCCCGGTGCAGGGCTTGAACGCACAAACCGTAAGATCATGACCTGAGCTGAAATCAAGAGTGGGATACTTAACCAAATGAGCCACCCAAGTGCCTCACCATTTGGAATTCTTAATAGTTTAAAAATAATGTGCCCTCTGTTTTCATTTTTCACTGGACCCCATAAATTATTTAGCCCTTCATTCCTCACTTGAAATTAGCTGCCAATTCTATCCATTCTAGCTCCTAAACTAACCTAAAAACGTATCCGTTCTTTGGCATCCTAACACAGGAACCTGTCTGTGACAGATTTTAGGGAAAGTGTCTCCTTGGAAGTGAACAGTTATGACTAGGAAGTAGCAGAGAAGAGTAGGGGAAAGAACATTCCAGGCAGTTGAAACAGCAATAGATAGTTCTGAGGTAGGAAAAAAAGAGGGCAGCTGGATAGAAGGGGCTCATAAACCCCGGATACTTTTGCTTGACTCCTTCTCCACTTCTCTCAGTCTCTCCCTGCATGTTAGTCAGATCTTGGACTTCTGGTTAGAATCCCATCCTCCTGGCCCCATGTACATCTGAATCTAAAAAAGATTTTACTGTTATTGTTCTGATCTGTGATACTGTGGCTTACAATTAGGACTTATCCCTGGAATCTCTACCCATCAAAATGCTCCACTGTTAGGGCTATCCTACTCCCTAAAGTAGGGGGTGGAGGTCAGAGCTTTATCTTTTAGCAATTTTACATGCATTACCCAAATATGAAACAAATTATTATTATCCAACCAGGAAAAAAAAAAACAAAACTATGCTTCTCTTTGGAGCACAGGCTTCTCTCCTGGACTGCAACTCCCTACAAGCTGTTTATTTCTATATTACCACTATCATCGCAGAAAGGCTGAATTTTGGATAGAGTCCTTCCCACAGAGTCCTTCCTTCTCTGTGTTCATGTAACCAGCTTGTATATTTCTACTTCAGGACCAGCCACATTCAGTGGATGTTTAGAAGGAGGAAGGAAGAGAAAGAGGAAGAAAACAGAATTCTGGACTCCTAGGGAGAAGGTCTGCAAATTATCAAGTGAAGATATTTGAAACAAAAACACCACCATAGTCACCAAAGACAGCTCACCTACTTCTATACATTTCCCCCATATCTTTTCCCCACTTCCCTAAATGAGAAATTGCCAGCACTTCCCTAAATGAGTTGGTGCCAGTCTTAATCAGGCCAATGTTTCTCCGGAGAAAAGCCTGGGCACTCTCCCTCCAGCTCTATGAGAGAAAATAAACCAAATTCAGCAAGATCAGCCACTCCAGCTTTCTGTGTGTCTATCTGCTCCCTGCATGGGTAAAGGAAGATCTCAGTTATTCCTTCCTTTCCCACTGGAATTGACATATTGGCATTTATGCTGGTTCACTGATTCTAAAAGGTCAGGACAAGGGAACCACAACTCTCTCCAATTACCCAGAATAGCTGAACTCAGCAGACACTGGAAGAGTCCCTCCACGGACTCTTTTATAAGGAGCCAGTTGTAATCCAGTCATCTATGTATGTAGGAGAGACTAAAAGACTAAGTCATTCTCAAAAATAAAAAGTAGATCACAAATGAAAGATCTCCCGGCTACCTCCTCCTCTCCAAGGAAAGTAATTCCAACTGGATAAGATGTTCTAGAATCAGGAATTCAAATGTATAATTACCACCCCAAAATAAGATGTTATAAATTCACTCAGCAAAAGACAATGCATTCATGTTTTTAACTGTACTCAAATTAGACTATGAAAGAAAAATAATTTTGCATTATTTTTGCATTTTAGCTCCTAGCTTACCATAATGAGAATGTTCGTAATATCACTAGGAACAATGTGGGGAAGAAAAGAAGGAAATCACCCCTCTCCATTACCCATGTAACCTTTACTCTGAATGCATTAATATATAATGTTAATAAATTTGGCAAATTAAAAGTTAATGTCAGTAATAACATTAACTGATTTGTTATTCGCATTTGCCTTTTTGTTTTGATGACATTTTCAAGGTTTTTTTTTTCCTTTTTTCTCTTTTGAGTTTAAATTTTTGATTCTCATTTCCTATTTTCAATTTGATACCTTTGTGAAACTTTTTTTTAAATTTCTAAACCATGGAATTCTGTACAGAATAGGGATAACAACAAGAAGCCAATTTTATCTTTCAGACATGAAGATGTTTATCACCACACACACACACACACACACACACACACACACACCTGATCACATTACCCTTTGTTTTTATGGTCACACTACTTTTGACAATGCAAAGTGCATTAAAATTCATTTGCATTACACTGAACCATTAATGACTTAATATTAGAAATGTATTCCAAGGAAGCAGGAATACCTTACTCAAGGGCAACTGCTTTTGAAATTCCCTTGGCATTGAACATGTACTTGTGGTATCTGTAGAGAGTATCTGTGCACTACATGTAACAGCATCACCTACTCTGGATGACGGAGATAAACCCATCTGTGCCATTCCATGCTCAGTGCCTAATGGTGTGTGCCTTGTATTCCCTCCCACCTTATCCATATAGACGAGCGTAGTATCTGAATTTTCTAAATTCTCCTAAAATGAATACTGGGTTTAATTACACCTTAACATTTTTTGTAGAAAGCTAGCACTCATATAATGTATAAAATTAGATTTATAGAACTGAGATGTAAGTTTTATATTCTTATTTGCTATTTACACGACCATGCAGAAAAATGACTTCGGTATCACTTCTTTTCACTAATATCCTTATTACTAGTGTTACTTAAGTCTATCCACAGTGCCGTAAGCCCAAAGCCTATTAATTTTGCCTTTATTTTACTTAGAATGCTAAAATTAATTCTCAAGTATATAGAAATATATATTTCTTTTTTAAAATTTTTTTTTTTTCAACGTTTTTTATTTATTTTTGGGACAGAGAGAGACAGAGCATGAACGGGGGAGGGGCAGAGAGAGAGGGAGACACAGAATCGGAAGCAGGCTCCAGGCTCTGAGCCATTAGCTCAGAGCCTGACGCGGGGCTCGAACTCACAGACCGCGAGATCGTGACCTGGCTGAAGTCGGACGCTTAACCGACTGCGCCACCCAGGCGCCCCTAGAAATATATATTTCTTATATGGAAATAAGATGATAACAACAGTAACAATAACATTATAGCAACTAACATTTAAACAGTATTTGCTATTGGTCAGGTATTTACATAAATAAACCTTTTATAGGGGCGCCTGGGTGACTTGGTTGGTTAAGCTTCTGACTTTGGCTCAGGTCATGATCTCAGGGTTCGTGGATTTGAGCCCCGCATAGATTTCTGTGCTGAGAGCTCAGAGCCTGGAGCCTGCTTCGAATTCTGTCTCCCTCTCTCTCTCGCTGCCCCTCCCCCACTCGCTTGCTCTTGCGCGCATGCTCTTTCTCAAAAATAAAAAAGATATTTTTTTAAATACGCCTTTTATATACATTAGCTCATTTACTCCTATAAAGTTGGTACTACAGACCTTAACAGAATCTTCTGTTCAAATTTCATTCTTTGTGAAACAGTTGAAAGCTTACAGCAACGTAGGCTCCGCTATTTCTTCCATGATCTCCCTGCTTAAAGCAATGCCTACAACAGAGGCTTCAAAGGGCTCTGCAGTTCTAAGAAGGTATCATCTATCTGTGGCCTCAACAGTGTCATTTCCTACTAGCTAAGGGCTAATTGAACTGGTACTGCTCTCACACCGTATGTAGCACTCCCCAGGCAAACACTACTTCAAATGCATACGGCTACTTCCACTAAGACTGCAGTCCCTGCCAGGTATCAGTGCCCCTGCGCTGGCATTGCTGCCTCCATCAGAACATTAGCAGGGGTGTATCACATGCGGCTATGTGAACTGCTGGAATTCATATGTCGAACGTGTCTAATTATATCTGCATGGATGTTATTCTGGACATAGGATTTATTACTTTTACCAAAGGTTAAGGGTAATTACAGAACTACATGGCAAAGTGGGTAGAGTCTTCTTCTCCTGCTCTGCATTGCACTCCCTCACAGCAGGAATCCAAAGCATTGTAGCTTGTGCCCTCATACTTTGTAGGGTGTTGACATAAAAGAGCTTTTATTGATTTCTCTTTATACTTCTCCCTCCTTCCTACAAATCCTAAGTATGAGTTCAAAACTCTTCTCAAAACTGAGAAGACATATCTGAGGAGCAATGCCCCATTCTTCTTCTAGAAGCTCATCTTTGGGAATCAAAGATTTCCTTTTTGGGCCAAATTTGTAGACTTAATCCCTCTTTTCTTAGGATAAGTTCCTTTTCACAAGGAACTTTTTCACAAGTCTCCCAGGTCCTTTAGAAAATATCATTCCAACTGACCTATCTCATTAGTTCAGAGTGTATGACGAGCCATCTTATCCAAGAAGTAACTATAAATTAGGTCAGATAATTTCACTGCATCAAGATAATCACTGCTGATTATTAGCAAAATGGTTTTCTCAAAAGCAATACAATCTATAACTAAGAATTAAGGGTTAACTTAACGTTTAACGACCATTCACAGCATAAACTATGGTGCTCACAAAACATACCTCCTGCTCCTCATCATTTCCTTGTTCTCTTGCATTTAAGCTCAGACATTTAATTAATTCTGGACAAGGATATAAGTGGAAGCCAATGCATAAAAAAGTAACACACACCCTCCCAGCTGCTTCCTCTCTGCCGTGACTGAGGTACCATGGTGCATGTATAATATGGTAGAACTTCTATCAGCCTAAAATCGAGATTTTTACCATGCACCGATTTCTATGATGTGAATATTCCCAACATGGCCAATTTCAAACTATTAACGTGAAGTTACTTAATGAGAACTTGGGAAGATATGAACATAATTGGCTCTTAACCAGTTTAACTATGCCTCACAGACTACCATAAGTTCCAAAAGAAGAAGACATACTTATAATTTAGGGAGAGAGGCAGAAAACATAGCCCTGCAAAATAAAGTAATAAATAATATTCAATATAGACTTGGTTGAGCTTAGACATCTGCATAGGTAACACTGTCTAAAGAACTGAAAACATATGAAAGTATGTTGCATTTGAGATATGTTGCATTCTCTCATGGAGAGAAGATTTCATTAATACATTAAAGATAACAGAATGTCTCCCATATCCACCCATAACAGTGGTCAGAGTGAACACAGATTCAATCAACATTTTACTAAATGCACATTATTTGTCAGGAGTAATGCTAGTGGTTTTTATATACCTTACCCCATTTCACCACAAAACCCATTATTTTATCCCTATTTTGCAGATTAAAAAATGAGGCATAGACAATTAGCAAGATATACAAAAGAGATTTGAATCCAAGTCCTCTGCCTCCAACCTCAATATGCTACATCTGGGATCACACTGTCTCTATGGTCTCAAACAAAAACAAAAACAAAAACAACAACAACAAAAAAAAGGATACAAAGTTTTATTCTCCCAAAGCATATCATAACATTCTTCAACAACTGGGTAATCACAACCAAAGAAGTCAGACACCAAAAAAAAAGTACAGAAAAGGTTTTGGAGTTTTTCATTTTTCTCCCTAACTTCAGTGCAATCAGTAAACATTTAAGAAGCTCCTAAATGTTACTTTCTCCATATAAGCAAGGGAGTGGACTCTAAAAAAACAGTACTTGTTATTAAAAATGTCTTTAGCATAAAGAATGATTTTTTTTCTAGTTAACACAGTTTAATATTAGTTTCAGGTATAGAATTTAGGGATTCATCACTTACAAGAGCACCCAGTGCTCATCACAACAAATGCCCTCCTTCATACCTATCACCTGCTTTAAACCCATCACTCTGCCTGCCTCCCCTCCAGCAACCCTCAGTTTGTAGTCTGAAAGCAACATTCCTTTTATAAAATCTCCATTTGCTCTTTGTCCATTTTAAACTCATGGGTTCACAAGACAGAAGGGAGATTTCCTTAGCAAGTGTCAAATATTGGTAATCTTGTAAAATATATGTCTCATTACAATCTTTTTTATTCATCATTTTTTTTTAATTTTAAATTTTAGGTGGTTAACATACAATTCAATATTGATTTCAGGAGTAGAACTTAGTGATTCATCACTTACATACAACACCCACTGCTCATCACAAGTGCCCTCCTTAGTGCCCAGCACCCAACTAACCCATCCCCACCCACCTGCCTCCATCAACCCATAGTTTGTTCTCTATCATTGAGGGTGTCTTGTGGTTTCTCTCTTTTCTTCCCCTTTTTTCTTCTTTGTTTCCTAAATTCCACATATGGGTGAAGTCATATGGTATTTGTCTTTCTCTGATTGACTTATTTCACTTAGCACAATACATTCTAGCTCCATCTATTACAATATAATAATTTGACACCCTATAAATCAGTCTCTATAGGATATTCTTACTGTGTAAGCCCTTAAGAAATTGATACTATGTAGAATCCTTAAATAAAATATATGCTCTGTTGCTGCAAACTGGGGACCCAGTTTCTGGAACCATGGTGGCCTACCAAAGGTCTCTCTTTTTCAATACATATTATTATAGTTTAATGATATTTAATTTTGGATATTAACCACTTATCATATATATATATACATATATATATGTATATATATATGTGTATATATATATAGCATATATATATATAGCACATATATAGCATATATATAGCATATATATATAGCATATATATATATAGCATATATATATAAATGAAGATGCTAAAAGTTCATTTAAATTTAATTATTTCTTTATTTTTAGGTTAAACATAACTAAAGAATTTAATTGACACCTTAAATTTTCTGAAAGAACAGTTGATTTTATCCTCACATGGTATTAGAGACATTTTTTACAATGTCTACCAAGAGCATCATTTTACAATTTGCAGAAGTGGCCTGCATTAGTTTCATTTTCAATGCAAACAGAGTAAGTTTTCTTATTCCTAAAACTCTCTTCAACTTCAGCACACCAAACAGCATATTAGTCTCACCTATGGGTAAGAAGACAGGATACGCAGTGGAAAGTTCATTACACTGTTCATCTGGAAGTTCTTCAGGCTGCCTGAAGAGGGTACAACTTGGCATAAGGTTGAAAATGCACTTAACAAATGAGTTACAGAAATCCCTCTTCTGTCTCTTCAGAATTTTTATCAGATGTCGTCGCTTCTCTGAGTCTTCTTTCCAAAATTTTTTTCAGGCTTTAGGCATGCCAATCGGCAATGCCTTTCATAAAGTTATCGTCCTAAGTAAATGTTTCATTTTGGGATAGTTACTTACCCTCTTTCTACACACTGCCTTCTGGTACTTCTTAGACCAATAAACAAGTGGTCTAGAATAAAACTGACATTCAACCCCTTAGATTCCTAGCCAAATACATCTTAACATCTCCTCATCTTGAACAGAAGAAAAATAGCTTTAATAGCTTCTAAATCGCTTAAATAGCTTTTAAATAGCTTTTAACAATACCCAATGACATCAGAGCAACAATTCTCCTACTGTCAAGCCGCCCAAGAAGGTAATGCATAAATGAGAACATAATATACCTTCCAAATGGAGTTAGTCTTGAGACTATTGAAATATTGGTATTTACAAGCAGTAGTTAATTTTTAGATTTAGCTTTGCACCATTATTCCCATAGTTTATGTAATCCAATCATCTAAGACTCAGTTTCCTGAGATGGAAAATAAGAAGGCGGAACTGAAGTTCCTTTCATATTTGAAATGCTAGCAGTTAAAAATGATAAAGAAGGAACAGATGATACATCTAGGAGTAAATGAGACCAAAGAATTCAACAACTGAGAAAGATCACCAGCTACTAATCTGCTCCTCTCCCATCAGAAAATGCCAATTGATGCACTCCAATGGCTCATACCAAGCTCACAGTCACCTCACATTCAATGAAAAGGTCCCAAAGAGAAACAAACCACCATGCTGCACAGGAAAATCTCACACATACTAATCCACCTCATTCATCATAATCAGAAATATAAAGGACAAAAAAAAAAAAAAACACTGGACATTTGAAGAAAATCATGTTAGTGAAAGACTAAGATGAAAAAACACAATTCATGATACTGAAGGAAGCAATGCTAATTCAGGGAGATTTTTAACAAATTTTAGTTTAATGACCTTAAAGAAATTAGACATTATATTTACAAAAGCATAAAAATTTTTAAAGGGTATCATATAAAAGAAGCAATTCATTTAAAAAAAAGAATTATTTTCTCCCTCTCTTCCACCTCCTCTGCTTCCCCCAAAATATTTTTTTCCACCTAGTTTTGAATATTTGGTAAATATGTCTTAAATCCCTACTGGATATCAATCTCTAGGGATGTTTTCCTACACATCATTTTTTACCTCATCTTCAATCTCCAACACCAGCAAACAGCAAAAATTTAAGCTATAATTGAAAGTATTCAATTAATGATAATTAAATCATTTTTTTAAAATGTTTAGAACCAAAAAGGACACATTCAGATTAAGACCACCTAGTACCAGACAGAATAGATGAGGAGAAAAAAACAAAACAAAAGCAAAGGGGCGCCTCGATGGCTCAGTCAGTTAAGCATCTGGACTCTTGATTTTGGCTGGCTCCTCAGTTCCAGCCCAGCATGGGGCTCTGCTCTGTGCTTTACAGAACCTGCTTGGGATTTTCTCTGTCCCTCTCACTGCCCCTCCCCTGCTCACACATTCATTCTCAAATGTCTCTCTCTCTGTCTCTCTTTCTCTCTCTCTCTCAAATAAAGGTTGTTTTCTTGTTTTGTTTTGTTTTTTAAAGCAGAGATATTGGGGCACCTGTGTGGCTCAGTTGGTTGAGTGTCCCACTTTGCCTCTGGTCAGGATCTCGCAATTTCATGAGTTCCAGGCCCAGAAACCGGCTCACTGCTGTCGGCCTATCAGTGCAGAGCCTCCCCTCACCCTTCCCCCACTTGCGCTCTCCCAAGAATAAATAAATACATACAAAAAGCAAAACTATGGCAGGAAATATTCTGGTAAAATTTCATAATTAAAAGTACAAAACTTTTTAGGGCACCTGAGTGGCTCAGTAGGTTAAGGGTCCAACTACGGCTCAGGTCATGATCACGCGGTTTGTGAATTCGAGCTTGGTGTGGGGCTCTGTGCTGAGGGTTTGGAGCCTGGAGCCTGCTTCAGATTCTGTGTCTCATCCTCTCTGTACCCCTCCCATGCTCATGCTCTGTCTCTCAACAATAAATAAACGTTAAAAAAAATGTAAGTACAAAACTTTTAAAATAATTAACTGACCTTACCAGATATCCCACTAACAACATTCAAAATGATAAGTAAAATCAATTTTGTCAGTAGAATTCTATACCAGGGAAATTATGAAGTATACATGAGAGGGCGTTTTCAGGCATGCAAAATAATCCTAAAATTCCCTGTAATGATAAATTGCTCAAAGAGATGCTTCAGAATAAAGAACAAGAATTCAAGACTGGGCATGACATGAGACACAAGAGTCAGCGGCAATATGACACTGAATAAATGTAGAAAGTTTCTTTCTTTGGAATTCTTTCTTCTTGTCAACAGATCCTGTTAGAACAATACTTAAAATATTATTTTGAAGAAAAAATTAATAGCACAGGAATTCATTTTCTTACATGTGTACCGAATTGTTCTTATTAGAGTGAATGATATTTATAGAATCATACCATTATAAATGATGTATCGGAGTTTTCTGTTTTTACAATCTACCTATTGACAAAGGACAGGATAATTATGTTACAGAACAGAATGCATTGTCTTCAACTCTGACCATGTGAAAGCAATAATGTAACAAAAACCAGAATGGGAAGCGGAAAAAGTGGAAAGAGAAATCTTTTAGAACAGAAGTCAATACAGACTGTCTAAATTTGATAATTCAAGAAACAGATTTATGAAAGATCATGTAAACAACCACAAAACCCTAAAAGTAAAAATATGATTATCAAAAATCATGCAGTGAGGAGGAATACAAGACATAATATGAAGGTACCAAATTTCTCATACTTAATGATGAGTCAATAGATATCAGAGTTAATCAATATAGGTACAGGTATAACATTAAATCAATTATAAGTCACTAGAAGAACCAAATTCAGAAATTCTTCATCTTTTCAAAAATTTTTTTAACGTTTTCATTTTTATTTTTTAAAAAGAGACAACATGCACCTGTGTGGGGGAGGGGCATAGAGAGATGGGGGACAGGATCAGAAGCAGGCTCTGGGCTGACAGCAGTGAGCTACAGAGAGCTCAAAGTGGGACTCGAATTCAGGAACCATGAGATCATGACCTGAGCAGAAGTCTGATGCTTAACAAACTGACTGAGCCCCCAGACACCCCCCAAATTCAGAAATTCTTAATGGTTGCCGCTGAGCACCTGGGAAGAGGAATTATGAATGGGAGAGTAAGGAGTGAGACTGTTATTATTTATACACTTTTATACCATTTGATATTTCTTTAACACACCTTATTCCATATTTTTAAATGAATACCTATGATAGGGGAATAAATTTAAAATGATAAAAAATATTAATAGCTTATATTGGTGAATTACTTTATAAAAATATACTTACACAAATTGTCTTATTTATGCTTAGCAAGTCTTAAGAAAGTAAGATTTTGATCACCAATTCCCTGTGGGGTCGTTTGTGGGGGGGGGGTCCCACACCACCAAGCAACTAACATTAGCTGGTTGTGCTACAATTCAACTCAATTCTGACACTATCTACAAACAGATAACATCAGATCCCTCAGGTTGAGGGCTCTGACCTACAAGACTTCCTCCCCCCGCAACCCAACTTTAACAGCCAATTACAAATCCAAGTTATCGCTTCTGCTTCTGTCCAACCAGCTATAGACTAGAGGCTCCAATCCTTCTTGGGTTTGGTTAATTTGCTAGAGTGGCTCACAGAAATCAGGAAACGAGTTTATTCACCAGATCACCAGTTTACTACAAAGAATACCAAAGGATATGAATCAACAGCTAGATGAAGAGATACACAGGGTGAGGTCCAAAACAAGGAAGCTTCTGTCTCCTCATTGAGTTTGGGGACCAGAATGTTGTTACCTGTGCTCTGGTTCACTAATCTGGAAGCTCTGCCCTTTTGGGTTTTCATAAAGGTTTCATTACATAAGCATGATTAAATCATGACCTTTGGTGGTTGGTTCCACCTCCAGTCCCTCATCCCTTCCCTGAAATCAGGAAATGGGAGTGAAAGTTCCAACTTCCTTTCATTTGGTTCCCTTGGCAACCAGCTCCCACCCTTAGGTGCTTTCCTAGTCACTAATTAATATAAGAAAAGACATCTTTATTGCTCTCCCCTGGGAAATTCCAAGGGTTTTAGAAGCTCTGTGCCAGAAACAGGGACAAAGACACACAGTGACAAACAGAAAGATTCTACTATTCTTGTGTACAACTGAAGAAAAAAAAACAGTTAAAAAATGTTAGTGAAAACATGGAGAAATTAGAACACTTGTGCACTACTGATGGGAACGTAAAATGATGCAGCTTCTGTAAAAAGAGAATCTGGGTCTATATCCAAAGGAGCTGAAATCAGAATCTCAGAGAGATAACTGCACTCTCCCATTCACTACATCTTCATTCACAACAGTCAAGGCATGGAAACATCCCAAGTGTCCATCAACAGATGAATGGATAAGGAAAATGTAAGATATATGTACAATGGAATATCATTCACCCTTAAGAGAGAAGGAAAGCCTGCTATACACAACAACATGGATGAATCTGCTAAAGGGAATCTGTAAGGACATTATGCGAAGTGAAGTAAGTCAAATACAGAAGAACAAATACTGCATGATTCCACTTATATGAGGATTCAAAAATAGTCAAGTTCATAGAAACAGAGTAGGATGGTGGTTACCAAGAGCTGAGGGGAAGGGGAAACAGGGAGTTTGTTGCTGTTCAAAGGATATAAAGTTTCAGTTATGTAAGATGAATAAATTGTAGAGATCTGCTGTACAACACTGTGCCTACTGTTAACATAACTATATCTTCCACGTAAAAATTTGTTAAGAGGGTAAATCTCATCTTGTGTTCTTAACAACAGTTTAAATAAAATGAAAGAATTAAGGACATATGGAAACCAAAAAGATTCGAGGTGGGGGGGGGAATAGGCAGCTAATTGACAATGCAGAGGCACAAACTCAGGTCCCCTGTTGTCAGTTTCTGTTGTTGTTTGCAATTTTTCTGGAAAAAAAAAAGCACCCTTTAAAGTTTTATTGTGTTTGTTGTTTTGTTTCAAGTTCATAACATAATTTGTAATAACTCTATCTTAAGCGATTCTCCGAGAACGAGTTTTAGAGACAAGATTCTAGTAGAAGTAGTTTCTTAGGGAAAAGATTACAGAAAACAGCAATACTGAACAGCAGTGCTGAGAAAGGGAAAAGAAGGAAATAAAAGGTATGCTACCAAGCAAGTTACAATTGCAGAAACCTGGAGTGGACTTTTGGGGGCACCCAGGAAAGAGCATGAAATACACACCTCAGAGTTACTCTACCAACTGGTAAAGAAGCTTGACTATTTCTCTACTAAATGCTCTTGATGAGGGGACATTAGGTTGGGGATGTTTATTACTTGGCTTTTCCTGACAGCCTTGCAAACAGGACAGGCTTCAGTGGCTCCAAATGGAAGCTGGGCCTGAAGTACAGATGTGGTATTGGGAAGGACATACGGGCAGATATCTGTTACAAACTCCCAACTAAACTGTAACATTCCTTGTCAGCAGAATCCAGATCTTGCTCTT
This sequence comes from Neofelis nebulosa, assembly GCF_028018385.1. Taxonomy (NCBI): domain Eukaryota; kingdom Metazoa; phylum Chordata; class Mammalia; order Carnivora; family Felidae; genus Neofelis; species Neofelis nebulosa. The sequence continues at coordinate 60,520,788 of NC_080786.1, forward strand.
TATCTCTACCACCCAGCACGGGACCAATAGTGAATAAACACGGCATAATTCACTGGATTAAGAAAACCCAAGCATTCTGAACTCATCACTGGCTTGACGGACTTATTTTACCAAAAGTAGAAAAGCTTTGTATATAGTCTGTCACCAATGCAAAGATTTTCCTTATGGCATGGATTCCTAGATGCTGCTTTATAACAAGCACTGGTCTAGAAATAAGTTTTTACCAATCTGTGGTAAAATAAGAAAAAAAAATAGTAATTTCAAAATTTTGTGAAAATTATACATGTTGGATTAAAGAATGTGATGAGAATTTAACTCCATCCTGTATTTTTGGTATTTTCTTATGAAATTACAGTCAGAGTAAATGATATTCTCTTTTTCCCTTTCCATGCCTATATGCTCCTCTTATTTTCCTTTAATATCCCGGGGCAAAATTTTTCTAAGTGTGATCACACATTGTGTAAATCAATTTTTAATTAAAATCACACTACTTTATAATATAAAAAAATCTAGAAACCACTGATATATAGACTATTCCTTAATAAGATTTTTGTGAACTCATATTACCTTATGAGTTCTTTTCCAAGACTAAAATAGCTTTAAAATCATTGATGTGATTTCTTAAGGTAAATATGGTTACCAGCACCTTTAAAAATAATATAAAATTTGTTTACTCATAAAGGAACAAAAAATTGAACATTTGCTTAGCTATTTTAAAATTACATAACTAAAACTTATAAGTTTATTTATTTTGAAAAAGAGAGAGAGAGAGAGAGACAGACAGACAGTCATGAGCAGGGGATGGACAGAGAGAGAGAGAGGGAGAGAGAGAGAATCCCAAGCAGGTGCCACAATGTCAGCACAAGCCCAACTCGGGGCTTGGACTCAGGAACCATGAGATCATGACTGAGCAGAAATGAGAGTTGGATGCTTAACCGACTGGGCCACCTAGGCATCCCATGGGTAAAAATTTATGTTGAGTTTAATTTTGTGATTATCTTTACTTCTATAGTATGTAAAGTGTTTCATTTTAAACATGATACATAGGAATTTGTTGAAATGATTTACAAAGTAAGATATGTACATTTATTTGAAGAAAAATAATTATAGTCTTATTTAAAATCCTGGTGTATGCAAGATTAAAATGGTCATATTTTCTAAGTATAAGAAGATATTCAATGACCGTGAATATGTTTCTGAGATCATATCCTCCTCAACTCTTTTTTTTTAAAAAACATTTATTTATTTTTGAGACAGAGAGAGACAGAGCATGAACGGGGGAGGGTCAGAGAGAGAAGGAGACAAAGAATCCGAAACAGGCTCCAGGCTCTGAGCTGTCAGGACAGAGCCCGACGCGGGGCTTGAACTCACAGACCGCGAGATCATGACCTGAGCTGAAGTCAGCCGCTTAACCAACTGAGCCACCCAGATAACCCCCTCCTTAACTCTTTAAAACAAGAACTCTTTGTAGGCAAAAATGTGGTTTTGTCCAATTTCATGGATCTTCGTATATATAAAGTTGAATTCCTGTCCAGTTTCTTTTCACGTATGGAATGTTGAGTATGATGTAAATAATATAGTTGAAAGACTTGGAAAAATGGCTAGCAACAATCCACAATATTTGGGAATCTGGCAGAGCTCTCCCAAAGTGATGGAGCCAGAGCCATCTGGAGACATTGGTAGATCACACTGTGAGGCTTTAGCCAAACACGTGCAGGCAGAAACAGGTTAAAGTGAACACACATACACAAACTTTCAAGGAATAAGAAAGTTGGGGCGCCTGGGTGCTCAGTTGGTTGAGCCTCTGACTTTGGCTCAGGTCATGATCTCAGGGTTCATGGGTTCAAGCCTCATGTCAGGCTCTGTGCTGACAGCTTAGAGTCTGGAGCCCGGTTTGGATTCTGTGTCTCCTTCTTTCTCTGCCCCTCCCCTGCTTGTGCATGCACTCTCTCCCTCTCTCTCTTTCTCTCTCTCATAAATGAATAAACATAAAAAACAAATCACTGCAGAGCAATTTATAGCCTGGGACTAGGTCTTACTGCTGCTCCAACAGCTGCTCCAACTTTTTGTTTTTAAAGGGACATACTCAAAATCTCCTTTCCATTCATAGGTAATATTCTTGATTCACTACTTAGCACATTCCAGGTTTTCTTGTTTTTTAGCAGCTCTGTTTTGGAACTTACTTTATTCACTTTCTTCTATGTCTCTATAAGTTAAGTCTTCATGAAGCAGTGAGCCAAGACCCTTCCTTTCTCAGGAAGAGTATTAAGAGCGTATCATCACATGGCATCACCTCCGTTTATATTTCTCAGATACGTGGCACTCCTTTTCCTCATAATCAGCTGAATATGTCAGAGGCTGAGAAAAATGTCACTAAACCTTGTTTCTAAGCCACTTCCACATAATATTGTAAGTATTATGAATCCATTTATGGCCCTGCTTTTATGGTGTGGGGGGGGGGTGCATAGAAATCACTATTACTATTAATCCCATACTAACTGGCAAAGTCACCTAAAAGGTTTCATTATATTCCTAACATATAACTTACTACCAAAGATTAAGAATTTAGAGCCCATTTAGTTTTGAAATAATGGATTTTAAACCACAAAAGGTACTTGAATAAATAGATATTTCTTATGAATATTCTAATAAGAAATTATGCTAATGGAAATTGCTAAAGCTAAAAATGGTTGAGAAGGAGACTAATTACTTATATGCCATGAGCAATGTGGGACAAAAATAGATGATTCTTCAATCTTTAATGTTCAGATATTTCATTGATATATTCTTTTTTTTTTTAATTTTTTTTTCAACGTTTTTTATTTATTTTTGGGACAGAGAGAGACAGAGCATGAACGGGGGAGGGGCAGAGAGAGAGGGAGACACAGAATCGGAAACAGGCTCCAGGCTCCGAGCCATCAGCCCAGAGCCTGACGCGGGGCTCGAACTCACGGACCGCGAGATCGTGACCTGGCTGAAGTCGGACGCTTAACCGACTGCGCCACCCAGGCGCCCCTCATTGATATATTCTTGATGAGAAAGGAAACAAAGATTAACCTACAGGTTTAGAAAAATATTTCAAGAAGTAACAAAAATGTTTCAGTATATGCATAAATGTTATGGTTTTAACAAGTTTTATACAACCAATAGATGCTTTTATGAAAAATAATGACTCGGTTTTAAGTCACTAACCTTAAGAAACAGAGGATATCAAGACTTATTATAAAAGTAATATGTATGATATTGTTCCAAAGATAAAGCAATAGCAATAAATAGCAATAATAAATAAATAAATAAATAAATAAATAAATAGCAATAAAACAAAAAAGCCCCAAAATACACTCACACACGTACAGGTTCTTGATGACAAAGGTAATATTTTTAATTGAAAAAGCAACGGCAAAAAATTTCCCTTTCAAAATATGGTATTTGGACAATTGTATATCCACATGTAAAAGAATAAATAAAATTGATCCTTCTTTCAGACATGCCAAAAAGTTAATTCCAGATGGACTGTCATTCTAAATGTAATATATAAACATTAGGGGTGCCTGGGTGGCTCAGTTGGTTGAATGTCCGGCTTTGGCTCAGGTCATGGCTCGCCATTCACAGGTTCAAGCTCCACATCAGGCTCTGTGCTAACCAACAGCTTGGAGCCTGGAGGCTGCTTCAGATTCATTCGCATTCTCTCATTCTCTCCTCTCCCTTCTCTCTCTCTCTCTCTCTCTCTCTCTCTCTCTCTCTCTCTCTCTCTCTCTCTCTCTCTCTCCCCCTCTCTCCCCCTCCCCTGCTCATGCTCTGCCTCTGTCTCTCAAAAATAAATAAATGTTAAACATTAAATGAGGCACCTGGGTGACTCAGCCAATTAAACGTCCAACTTCGGCTCAGGTCAAGATCTCACATTTTGTGGATTCAAGCTCCCCGTTGGGCTCTGTACTCAGATTCTGTGTCTCCCTCTCTCTCTGCTTCCTCTGTTTTTCTCTCTCTCTCAAAAATAAATAAACATTAAAAAAACTTTTTAAGGAAAGAAAATATTGGCAATGGTTAACACTGTCCAAATTTCTGTTTATCTAAAAACACCATGAAGAAAGAGAAAATGCAAAACACAGAGTGGCAGAAAATATTAACAACACATATAAATAGCAAAGTGCTTGTATATAATATATATATATATATTAGAAAAAATGTATAAGCCAATTAGGCAAAAAATCCAATAAAATGAGTAAAAGACTTGAACAGGCATTTCACAAAAGAAGATATTCAAATGGCCAATAATATAAAAATGTGATGTCCATCAAGGATATGCAAATTAAAATCACAGCTATGGACCATTATATATATACCAAAATGATTAAAATTTAAAACTCTCAAAATACTCAAGTGTTGGAAAAGCTGAAATCAGCATTGTGATACAATGGACAAGTGAGTAGAGAAGGAGGAAGGTGAATTCTCGAAACCACTATATAGAATTTTTTGGTAATATTGATTCTTATTTAACAAATATAAATCCTAGGGACCAAAGATTCTAATCCAAATTAAATATCCCAAATTGTATGCATGTGCTGCCAGTCACACACACACACACACACACACACACACACACACACACACAAGAAATGTTCATAGCATCATTATTTGTAATAGTCAAAAAACCAGAAACAGGGGCGCCTGGGTGGCGCAGTCGGTTAAGCGTCCGACTTCAGCCAGGTCACGATCTCGCGGTCCGTGAGTTCGAGCCCCGCGTCAGGCTCTGGGCTGATGGCTCGGAGCCTGGAGCCTGTTTCCGATTCTGTGTCTCCCTCTCTCTCTGCCCCTCCCCCGTTCATGCTCTGTCTCTCTCTGTCCCAAAAATAAATAAAAAATGTTGAAAAAAAAAAATTTAAAAAAAAAAAAAAAAAAAAAAAACCAGAAACAACCCACATATACTTTATTTGAAAAATAAATGAATAAATAAATAAATTATAGCATTTCCATACAATGAAATACAATAAGAGTAAAAATATGACATGGATGCATTTAATGATAAAGTTAATTTTTTTAAGCTCAAGCCTTTGACTTTTGCCTCCAGCGAAACTATAGCAACAGGAATGGTATTTACCCTTAAACCTGAAGCAAAACAAATAAATAAAATCTAATTAAATATGTGAAACAATTTTCAAAGCACTACACTGAAGAACAGTAATCTCGGAAAGACAGAAAACAAATAAAGTGGGCCTTGCAATTGCCCCCAGCTTACTGACTAAAACAGGCTTCCAAGAAAAGGAAAACACCGCACATGCCCTGAGCTGAAGAGACAAAGCTGAGAGTATGAAGGGATGCAAGATGGCTAGAGTGTGCATCCAGAATACTAGAGAGAAGAGAAGGTAGAAAAACAAAAACACAGAGATCTGCAGCATAGCGCCCACTAGAGTATGCCACAGAGTATGGACTGATGATGCAAGTTTGTGAAAAAACTACCCAAGGCCAGGAAAAGAACCACCTCTAAAGATTAGAGTTCACAGTACCCAGAGGTCACAAAGGGCCAGGAACAGTGCCTGATCTAAGCAGTCAGAATGGAAAATCTCATAATTCATTAATTACCGTAGAGTTTTCAAAAAGGTCTTGCCTAATTAGTGGAGAATAACTATCCCTATGGTAAATACTATTTTTATCCCCCCTAAGAAGTCTTAGAAGTAAAATCCAAGAGGATCAAACTGTTTCCAAGTCACTTTAACTACGTCCCAGAACAAATCTCAAGAAAATTTATAAAACTATGATAACAGTAGTAAGCCATGTAAAAAATGCAAAAAGTCTGGCATTCAATCAGAGATTATCAGCCACGCAAAGAAGCAGTAATGCAACTCATTATGGAGAGAAAAAGTAATCAACGGAAACCATTCAGGACTGATCCAGATGTTAGAATTAGCAGACAAGGACATGAGAATAGTCATTGTATTCTATAGGTTCAAACAGGTAAGCAAAGACATGGAAGATACAGAACAGACACAAATTGAACTTCATTATATGAAAGCTACAATGTCTGAGATGAAAAATACAATGGCCAGGATAGAATTAAGAATAGATTAGATGGGAGAAGAAAGTATTAGTGAACTTGAGGACACAGCAACAGAAACTATCCAAAATGAAACAGAGAAAAATGAATGATAAAAAAAGAAGGAAAGGGGGTGGGGAATGAGCAAAATGGGTGAAGGGAAGTGGGAGATACAGGCTTCCAGTTAAGGAATGAATAAGTCACAGGGATAAAAGGCACAGCATAGGGAATAGAGTCCATAGTGTTGTAATAACATTGAATGGTAACAGATGCTACTAGCTACAGCTGTCATGTGGGCAACATAATGTACAGACTTGTCAAATCACTATGCTGTACACCTGAAACTAATGTAACATTGTGTGTCAACTATAATTCAATTAAAAAAAGAAAGAAAGGGGCGCCTGGGTGGCTCAGTTGGTTAAGCAGCCGACTTCGGCTCAGGTCATGATTTCACGGCCCATGAGTTCGAGCCCCACGTCGGGCTCTGTGCTGACAGCTCGGAGCCTGGAGCCTGTTTCGGATTCAGTGTCTCCCTCTCTCTGACCCTCCCCCATTCATGCTCTGTCTCTGTGTCAAAAATAAATAAACGTTAAAAATAATAATAATAATAAAATTAAAAAAGAAAAAATTCACCATTGGCCTGTGGGACAACTTCAAGCCTTATAAAAAAATGTGTAATTGGGAGTAGCCAAAAGAGGCAGATACAAAAAAATATATACATAGAGAAATAAACACTAACATTTTTCCAAATTTGAAAAAAAATTATAAACCCACAGATGCCAGAAGCTCAATGGTTCTCTAGCATAAGAAATAGGCAGAAAACTACAATAAGGCATATCACACTGAAGTTGTTCAAAACCAGTGATAAAGAGAATATTCTAAAAACAGTCATAAAAATAAGACATGTATATACAGAAGAACAAAGATAAGAATGACTACATATTTCTTGTCATAAAAAAATGCAAAAAAGATGGTGGAGCCTAATACCTAAGGGGGAAAAAATGTTCAACTTAGAATTATATAACTGACAAAAATATCTTTCAGCAAAGGGCAAAATAAAGACATTCAGACTAACAAAGTCTGAAAGAATTAATCATGAGCAGATATACATTACAAGAAATGTCAAAGAAAGACCTTCCAACAGAGGGAAAGTAGCATAAGAGGAAAATATGGATCTACATAAAGGAATTATAAAAAAGGGAAACGGTAAGTAATGACGTGGGTAAATGTATGGGCTTCTTTTCTTTATTAAAATACAAAATATAAAAATGAGAGGTTTTTCTTACTATTTAAGGCTCTTTAAAAGACCAGATACCCAAGAGAACTGAAATCATATATCAACCAAACTTGCACATAGATGCTTCTATAATAACTAAAATGAGGAAACCCAGATTTCCATCAACTGATGAATAAAAATGTATTTCCATACAATGGACTGTTTTCAGCCATAAAAAAAGAATAAAAAACTGATTCATACTACAACATGGATGAATCTTAAGAATACTATTCTAAATAAAGAAGACAAACACAGAAAGCCACATATCACATGATCATAATGTATGACATATCCAGAAAAGGCAAATCCATAGAGACAGTAAATAGTGCTTGCCAGGAGTCAGGATTTGGAGAAATAAAAAAGGACTGCTAATGGATACTGGGTCTCTTTTTAAGGTTCTGAATTAGATAATGTTTGCACAACTTTGTGACTATTCCAAAAATCATTGTATTGTACACTTTTGAAGGGTGAATTTTATGGTATGTAAACTACGGTGGGTCAATAGTGCCCCCCGCCCAACACTTTTTTTAAGAACCAACCCCTAGTACCTGTGAATGTGACTTTATCTGGAAGTAGAGTCTTTGCAGATGTAACCAGTTAAGGATCTCAAGATAAGATTATTCTGGATCTATAGTGGGCCCTAAATCTAATGACTAGGGTCTTTACATGAGAGAGGAGAAAGACATTTGAGACACTCAGACACACAGGAGAAGGCCATCTAAAAATGCAGCCAGAGACTGGACTTATGCCACCACAGGCCAAAGAATGCCAACATATGTCAGCAGTCACTTGTAGCTACAAGTGTGAAACAGGTTCTCTGAAGAGTCTACAAAAGGAAACAACACTGTTTCCCGACAGTTTATTAGTTTCTGACTTTCAGAACTATGACAGAATACACTTCTATTGTTTTAAGCAACCCAGTTTGTGACAAAATGTTATAGCACTCCTAGAAAACTAAAGCATAATCTCTGTATCAATTTAAATTACTATGTTTGGAAACAAAGACAATTGTTTCCATAAAAATGACAACAAAGGACTGTTAGATAACATATATGAAAGTAAATGTATGAAAACAATAGCACAAAGTTTTATAGGATATAAAAACTAAGGTTTTTTAAAGTTTATTTTTATTTATTTTGGGAGCGAGAATGAGAGCAAGTGGGGGGGACGGGCAGAAAGAGGAAAACAGAATCCCAAGCAGGCTCCGTGACCTCAGCACAGAGTCCAACATGGGGCTCGAACTCACGAACGTGAGACCATGACCTGAACCAAAGTCAAGAGTGGACGCTTAACTGACTGAGCCACCCAGGTGCCCCAAAAGAAGTAGAGAATTGCAAGGTTCTTGTATTGGCTTGGATCGTGCTCCCAAAATTTCATGTCCTTCCTGGAACCTCAGAATATGACCTTATTTGGAAATAAGTCTATTACAGATTTAATCAGTCAATATAAAATGAGGTTATACTGGAGTAGCATAGGCCCTTAACCCAGTAGGACTGCTTTGCTTGTGAGAAGAGAGGAGACACAGAGACAGCCACACAGGAAAAATGCCATGTGACAACACAGGCAGAAACTGTAATGATGCAGTAAGCAACACCAAGGATTGCCAGTCACCAGCAGAAAAAAGCTAAGAAGGGTCAGGGAAGGTTTCTGACCAGACCATTATGGGGAGCATGGCCCTACTGACACCTTGGCTTGGACTCCTGGACTCCAGAAGTGTGAGAAAAGAAACTTCTATTGTTTTAAGTCACACAGTTTGTGGTATTCTATTACAACACCCCTAGGAAACTAAATACAGTTCTCACACTAGATGTGAAATCCTATATCATGAGGGAGACTGTGTTAAGTTAAAGATGCACATTGTAAATCCTTAAGGCATCACTAAAAAAGCACTCAACAAAATCCAATACCCATTTTTGTTAAAAACCCTCATAAAACTAGGAATGGAATGAAACTTCCTCAATCTAATAAAGGGCATCCATGATAAACCTATTGCTAACAACACATTTAATGGTGAAAGATGGAAAACTTTCCCCCTATGAGTAGAGTGGGAACAAGATAAAGTTATCTGCTATCAGGGCACCTGGGTGGCTCAGTCGGTTAAACATCTGACTCTTGATTTCGGCTCAGGTCATGGTCTCCTGGTTCGTGAGTTCAAGCCCTGCATCAGACTCTGCGTGGACATTGTAGAGCCGGCTTAGGATTCTCTCTCTCCCTCTTCCCCACTCACACTCTTCCTCTCTCTTTCGCTCTCTCTCAAAATAAATAACTTAAAAACTTAAAAAAAAAGATTTAAAAAATATATCTGCTATCACCACTTCTCATCAACAGCATACTAGGGGAGCCAGCCAGGGAAATAGGTCACAAAATAGAAATAAGAGACCCTACTTATATAAATAAAGAATTAAAAATGTCTTTATTCACAGACAACATGATCATGTGTGTGTGGAAAAATGATAAAAGCCACCCCCCCCCAAAAAAAGACACTTAAGCTAATAACTAAGTTAGCAATATTTGTTGAGCAAGGTTCATTGAGCTTCCTGCTTCCAGATATAGGATCAATATACAACAATTATCTGCATTTCTATATAATAATGATGAACAACTGATATTAAAGTTAAAATAAAATAATACCATTTAAAATAGCACCAAAAGCATGAAATACTTAGGGATAAATTGAACAAAATATGTTAAAGAACTGTATACTGAAAACTACAAAGTATTGCTGAGAGAAGATAAAAATGCAAGTAAATAGAGAAATAACACCTGCTATGGGGTATATCTCCATCAATATATTAATATTAGTACTACTAATTAATACTACTATTAATTCCACTAATAAACTCAATATTAAAGTCAGTCCCTCCCAAACTGACTACAGATTATAATTATAAAATCAGGAAGTGCTATATTGGCATCAAGATAGGTGTGTCAATGTACAATGAGCAAACCTTTTAGAATCTCTAAAAGCTCGAAGGAGAATTTTATTTGAGTCCCAGTTAGGACAGCTGCTGGGGAAACATACTCTTGACAGGGATGCAAGTACTCTAGAGAATGAATAGTTTTTATAGGGCTGTATACTTTCTACATCCTGTAAAACTCCAAAGTTTATAGATTAGCATATAGGCAGGAATCACAAATTTTATCACAGAGGAATTCAGGGAGGAACTCTGATCCATATCTGAAGGACAAGACGGTTTTCCTTTAGGTTATTCATTCACAAAGCAGATATACAATGTCCCTGTGTTGGGCCATAAATCAGGCTTTGGTTTGAACAAATTTATACACAGTCGTGTTGACTTAGAAATCAAAAATGGTTTTCCTTATATATCAGGCCTTTAAAAACTTTTTCTCTCATCGGGTGTCTGGCGTCCAAAAAATCAAGGAAACAAAATACTGATATGGACAGCTGATTTCTGACAGAAAGAAAGGCACTTCAGTGGAAAAAGAACATTTTTTTCAACAAAAGGTGCTGGAATAATTGACATGCATAAGCAAAAAAAATTAACTTTGAGCCATATTTATATGATAAAAAATTAACTCAAAGGTGACCATAGTTTTAAATAAAAAATAAAACAGGGGCACCTGGGTGGCTCAGTCAGTTGGGTGTCCAACTTCGGCTCAGGTCATGATCTCAGGGTTCGTGAGTTCCAGTCCCACGCCAGGGCTCTGTGTTGACAGCTCAGAGCCTGGATTCTGCTTCAAATTCTGTGTCTCCCTCTCTCTCTGCCCTTCCCCCGTTCACACTCTGTCTCTCTGTGTCTCTCAAAAATGAATAAACGTTAGAAGATTTTTAACAAAATAAATAAAGCTTCTAAAAGAAAAAAAGAAAATTCTTGTGAATTTGAGTTGGACACTATAAGCACAATCCATAAAAGAAAATAATTGATAAATAGTACTACACCACTTTTAAGAGACTGAAATGACAAACCAAGGAGAGGAAACAAAAATCTTAAAAGCATATATTTTTAAAAAAATGACTGAATCCTAGAGCATACAAAGAACTTCAGAGTATATAAAAAGCTTTTAAGACATCAATCCTAAAACAAGACAACCCATTTTTTTAGAAGATAAAAAAATTTGGACACTTCACCAAAGAATATATACTGATGACCAATAAGCACATGAAAAGATGCTTAAAAATCATTAGTGATTAGAGAAATGAAAATTAGAACCCTAATGAGATGTCATCACCTACTTATTATACATAATCAGTAGGTAATGAAATATATATAAATATACATTTATATGTGTGTGTGTGTGTGTATATATATATAATCACTAACATTAAACCCTGGCAAGTATATGGAACAATTGAAACTATTCATGGGAATATAACTGGACATAACTGCTTTGGAAAATAATTTAGCAGTTTCTTATAAGTTAAACATACGGGTGCCCAGGTGGCTCAGACAATTAACCAACTCTTGGTTTCAACTCAGGTCACGATCCCAGGTCATGGGATTGAGCTCCGTGTCAGGCTCTGTGCTCAGCATAGAGACTGCTTCAGATTCATTTTCTTTCTCTCTCTCTCTCTCTCTCTCTCTCTTTCCCTGCCTCTCCCTCTGCTTCTCTTCCCCACTTGCATGCACTCTCTCTCTAAAAAAAAAAAACAAAAAAAAATTTAAATATATAACTACTTCATGACCCATCCTTTCCCAGGTATTTCTTTACTCAAGAGAAATTAAATCAGATGTCTACATAAAGACATATACATGAATGTCCATAGAAGCTTTATTGGTAAAAAAGAAAAAAAGAAAAAAAAAATCTGCAACTGGAAACAACCCAAATGTCCACAAACAGGTGACTGAATAAACTGGTATACCCATACAGTGGAATGAGACTCAGTAATAAAAAGTGATCAATACATACTACAACACAGATGAGTCTCAAATAATTATGATGTTTAAAAAGGCAAAAAAAGTCTCTTATTCAATGGATGGGATCTTCCAGAAATGCAAACTACACTTTAATGACAGAAAGTAGATCAGTGGTTACCTAGTCAAGGAGGGAAGAGGAGGAAGGAATTACAAAGAAGCATGAGAAAACTTTCGGTGATCAGTATGTCTACCATTCTTATTGAGGTGACGTTTTCATGGGTGCATATAGAAGTCAAAACACATTAAGCTATATGATTTAAACAGGGAGAGTTTGGTGTATGTCTATTCTACCTCAGTTTTAAAAAGTCTTTGTACCTTTCTAAGTTATCTCTATGTGACAGCTGTGTATATAGTCTCCAGGGCTGGCTTGTTGGCCAGGACCACATCTCCGGACGCTATTCAGCTGCAGAAGATGTTCTTATTTGCAGCTGCATTCTGCTTCAATCAGGAATGAGTAGCTTCCTCTCCAGTCAGAACCACCCAGGAAAAACCAACCTGACACCCTGATCTTGGACTTCCAGCCTCCAGAACTGTGAGAAAATAAATTTCTGTTAAGCCCTCCATTCTGTGGTATTTTGTTATGCACCTCTAGCAAAATATGTAAGTGTTGTCCTGAATGAACTACATAGAAAAAGTTTAGTGGATTTTATTATGCAATGTTTTAAAACACTTTTATGTAAAAAACAATAAATAAATAAAAGCAGAAGTTTAAAAAAAACTGATCAAATTAGGCTCCTATCAATATATAACTGAAATATCTGGATTGGGAATGTTATTATCAGGCCCCTTGCTCTCTATTCTCAACATTTATACATGTTATCTACTCTTGTCTCTTAGTGGGAATAAATTACTCAATCTGAAAGTCCAGGTAATAGAATGGACATCACATCCAGCAACCAAGACTCCCCATTTCCTCACCTTCATTTATTAAGTGACAATGGACAGTCCTTAACCTCTCAGAGTCTTGGCCACATACTAAAAATACCAGGACACGAATTCCTGTCAGAACTACTGCTAAAGCAAATGATTTGTTGGGAACACTTTCAGTCTGAATAGCCACACCACTATGTATGTTACCAAAATTTAAAATCAGACTTTTTAATAACTCAAGATCATATAAATGATTTTTATAATGACTTATAATAAACATATATGTAAAGATCTGTAAGAAATACTTTCTATTTAAGAAATATCTTTCTTTGAAAGACTACAGTTTCTGTTAATGTTTGATTTTATGCATCTTTCAATAAAGTTATATGGAGAATATATGCATTTTTAAAATAGTGATTTAGAAATTCTCCTTAGTAATATTTCTAAAAACCACCATTCTCCATTCTAACCACAAAATACACACACAGTTAGCAAACACTGTCAGTGGATATTCAAAGATTTTATAGCATTTGGGGGCAGTAAAGGACTTTTGAGAGCATGCTGTTTTAACCTTAAAATAGAAAAAATAAATAAATAAATTCCGGGGGGTGGGGGGCGGCAAATGACAAATCAGAGATATTCTGCTATACAAAAGAACTTAGTGTGATGTTCTAATCTACAGAGAATTCATAGAGCAGTGAAAAACCGTATTTGTCATGAGAAAATGTTCAGATAAAGATGTTCAATTCTCACTGCCTCTAAAATAAAGAATTGTCATACAGAAATTATCAAAATAGACTTTTTCCTTTGGTCATATTTTTTCCATTCAATAGAATTCACATTTGAAACATAGCATTTGGTGTTGTACCTGACCAAACATAGGTGTTTTTCTAAAGGCATCATTTTCACTTTTGTCATCGTGAACAGTGTAAGTCCCATCCATTGTCATGTATGAGAACAGAAAGATAGCACCCATATCGATCCTATACAGGCAGATAATCTTTTAAACTAATAATCTCCATTTTTATCCAGTACTATTTCATGTGTTTCCTGGAAGCTGTTAGTAATTACAGTATTTTATTCTGTCGCATGGAAAAGCATTGAGTACAAACACTAAATGTATTAATGTGCAGTAAAATACGAGGATTGATAGCTAGTTCATTTTTCCAAGAATACACTTATATTTCTGATTAATGACTCTAACCTGACTAGTACTTAATGCCTTGGTGGGATGAACAGAGATGAAGTAATCATGAAAAACCATTCATTTCTTGGTTACTTCCAAGAAAAAGAAAAATTAAGTTCCGTGAATCACTGCTTCTCATAAATTTAGGTGGGAAAAAAAAAAACAAAACTCTAGCTCAAATGCAGTATATAATGCAAGATCAGTTTTTTTTCCCCATATAAATGTTACTTATTTCCTAACCCCTTAGAAATATTTGTGTCCATTAAATATTGGGTAATCCAGGAGACATTGTCTTTTCATTGCTCTGTGCAAACGTAACTACATACCTCAAAGATCTTAATATATCACTTTCTGGAGGTTTGTCTGTTTCTTTCTGTGCTCAACGAGAGGAAAACCCCTGATAATTGGAGGGGAAATGGTCTCCTCTTGAGTACCTTGAAAATCATCTGGCTCCATCAGGCATGATGTGATTTGATTTGCCAGTGATTCACTATAAAATCTACTGCAATGAAACAATGTTCACCAACAACTGTGCTGTATTCATAGGCAAACATTCCACATGACCACCATAATCATCTAAGTCTACAGAAAGCCTAGATTTCAAAACCCAACTGAACTTAAAGAATATAATAATGTACACTGACATTTTCATAAAGAGTAAATCTATTTTATATTACCATAGTTATATCAGTGTACACAGGAATTTCTGAGGCCAGATGGGCAGTTTTTCTTAGTCTACTATTCTTTTAATATCCGATCCTACTCTGAAGTAATATATAAGCCAAACTGTTTAAATTTTTTCTCTTCCCTTAGTTTATTTTTCAGAATTTATATACCATGTTAAAATAAAGAAATTGTGGTTTATATACACAATGGAATACTACATGGCAATGAGAAAAAATGAAATATGGCCTTTTGTAGCAACGTGGATGGAACTGGAGAGTGTGATGCTAAGTGAAATAAGCCATACAGAGAAAGACAGATACCATATGGTTTCACTCTTATGTGGATCCTGAGAAACGTAACAGAAACCCATGGGGGAGGGGAAGGGAAAAAAAAAAAAAAAAGAGGTTAGAGTGGGAGAGAGCCAAAGCATAAGAGACTGTTAAAAACTGAGAACAAACTGAGGGTTGATGGGGGGTGGGAGGGAGGGCAGGGTGGGTGATGGGTATTGAGGAGGGCACCTTTTGGGATGAGCACTGGGTGTTGTATGGAAACCAATTTGACAGTAAATTTCATATATTAATAAATAAATAAATAAATAATAAAAAAAATAAAATAAAAAAATAAATAAATAAATAAACATTAAAAAACAAAAAACAAAAAAAAAAAAAAATAAACAGATTTCTCTAATACAAGTTTTTCTATTATTCTATCCATTCAAAAATTCTATAAGGTTTTAAAATGCATATGCTCTTATTTCTAAGAACTATGATTCCCTCTCAGGCTGGGTTTCCTCAGGCATTATTACAACTTTGCTTCTGTTGTGTCATACTTATAAGTACGTTAATCTCACTCCTGCTCCCATATACTTTACAAACAAACCATTATAAGTTTCCTTGGAATCTGTAAATGACTAGGTCCCTATTGAGAGATGAGAAAGAGTTGGCTTAGAGGGAGGAAGAAGTGACCCCACATGGATACACTGATTTGGAAAGAAAAAACCACCTGACATTTGGGGGAAGATAGGAACCTTTCAGGTAAAAAAACAAACCTACTTTATGTCTCAATTATTGGGATTGTGTATTAGTGGTAGCACAGTTCCCAGTAAAAGACCTCTCTCTATCCATTTAGACAAAGGTATATATTCTCGCCCTGAGTGGAAATAACTTCCCTTAGAAATTCAGATTCTAAAAAAAAAAAAAAAATTAAAAAAAAAAAAGGGGGCGCCTGGGTGGCTCAGTCGGTTAAGCGTCCGACTTCGGCTCAGGTCATGACCTCACGGTCCGTGAGTTCGAGCCCCGCGTCGGGCTCTGTGCTGACAGCTCAGAGCCTGGAGCCTGTTTCAGATTCTGTGTCTCCCTCTCTCTCTGACCCTCCCCCATTCATGCTCTCTCTCTGTCTCAAAAATAAATAAACGTTAAAAAAAATTAAAAAAAAAAAAGAAATTCAGATTCTATGGAGGAAATCATACAGGAATGCTAGAGAAAAAGGGTAGGGGTGAAATTAAAAACAATTTATATATTAGTATTATCACTCATCTCTTAACCATGACTAGCGTATGCCACATTTAAGTGGAATAGAACCTCACTAGGTGCCATTTCTAAGATGTTTTATTTAACTTTTTTAAGGTATATGTACTTGCCTTTGATAAAACGCAGACCATGTGACTGCAGGTTCAGTCATGGTCAAATAATTCTTTTGTTTAGTGTGTTCTCCAAATCTCTGACATATTGCCATCGATGGATATCAGGATTGAATGCATTAAAACTTAAAAATGTTAGATTCTGGCACTCAGTAGGTAAAGGCAGGTAAAGGGAACCCTAAACTAAAAAGCAAAGGAAAATGATATTTAAAAGTCTATTATATTTCATGAATTATACAAATTGGCAACAATTATTTATACAAGAGTTCTAATCAGCTCTGCTGTAATCTGCCTCAATGACTCAGAAGGCCACAGATGTGTAGAAAGAAAAAATCACCAGCAATAACCAAACTATTGCAATTTCAAGCAAGTGTTTTTTCAATCTATGGTCTATGAACCACTTGTGTAAGAATCTGGAACTGCCCTGTTTTTGTTTTGTTTTTAAATGAAGAGTCTTAGGCTTCATTCCCAGAGATCTCAAGTTTACCTAGGAAGATGCTCAGGAATCTGCTATTTTAACCAGCTCAACAGATGATTGTTAGGTACTTTAAAGTTTAAGGCTCTGTGCCCACCTAGTTGAAAGACCTCCCTATGAAAATATAGACAGTATCTTCTAGTTAAGACTATACAGCTTCCGTGACACTTATTTTAAAAAACCATCTAAAACAACCTTCCAACTCTATGCCCACCCCTCTCTCTCTAACCTAGTATTCTGTTTTTCTTCCTCTACAGCAATTATTCTTATCAAGTCTTTTCTAACTAAAAGCTGAAGTTCAGGCTGGCAGAGTCATGCCTGACTCAGTCACCTATATACCCAGTAACCAGTAGAGCAGGTACTCAGAAGTTAGTTGTTGACTGAAGAAATGAATACATCAACAGAAAGGACAACAGGATCCACTGAGCATAACTGAAATGAGTCCCATAACATGCATTTTATTATGGAGTTAAACTAGATGTTTGTGTGTGTGTGTGTGTGTGTGTGCGTGCGTGCGCATGTGCGCACCATGCACATGCACGTCCAATTATAAATGACACCTTCACTTTGTGGATGAGAAAACTGAAATACAAAAACGTTGCGTGGTTAATTCTACTTCATTCTGCGAAGATGGCAGCCTTCCAAGGTGCCATTTCCACTGAGGATTTAGGATGCAATCAACTCCCTCATGACTCAAACCTCAGGAATAAGGATGGCCTTGGTGTCCCTTTCCCTTTCTGTTAAGAAACAGAAATAAAAAAGTTTGGTAATTTAGAAGAGAAACATAATCAATAAACAACAGAGAAAGAAGGAACACACATCGGAATTCGTTCCCAAACACTTGCAGAACTTTTCACTAACTCATGGAACCATCCCGCAGAGTCCCAGCGCTGCTGCGAAATCCCATTACATTTCCTTCCTGTAGCACAAATAGGGCAATCATACACTTTCGGCCACATATTGTTCTTTACAGATGGTGTTCTCCGTAAATAAACTATAAGCTGCTACAGGAGTGAAGCAGCATATTTTACTTATCAGAATGTCACTTTTCCTGCCCACCAGAGTTTAAGACCATGTTAGGTTAGTCGTTAGCTTTCAGAAATATTTATTGAACAAAAGAATTACAAACTGGACTATGCTGGGCTTAGATAGGCAAAAAGAAACACCAAGCAAATGGTCCAGAAAAGAGTTAGAAATGAGAAAGAACTACGGGCAGCCTGGGTGGCTAGGTCAGTTAAGTGTCCAACTTGGGCTCAGGTCATGATCTCATGGTTCGTGGGTTTGAGCCCCGTGTCAGGCTCTGTGCTGACAGCTCAGAGCCTGGAGCCTGCTTCAGATTCTGTGTCTCCTTCTCTCTCTGCCCCTCCCCAACTCATGTTCTGTTTCTCTCTCAAAAATAAAAATAATAATAAAAATAAAATAAAATACAAACAAATAAATAACAAGAACTATGTTTCCTTCTGTTAAATGTTTCAACTGAATCAGGCTAATTATAGACAGAAAAGACCGTATCTGCTCAAAACTATGTTTTACTTTCTATTTTATTTTTTCTATATTAATGCTGTGTAAATAAAAGCTCTGCTTCTTGAAAGCAACAAATTTACAAGGACAACATGTAAAATGTCATATTCATAAACCTTGGTAATAATAGTAACTTATCCTCTCCACATTTCCTTAATTCACACTTGCATGATTTCCCTAGAATTTCTTCCCCCCGACCCCCAGGAGCTAATGCATTTTACTGTAAGGCATCGGGCCTTCATTTTTTGTAGGCATGAGCATTCCTAAGGATCCACTGAAATTAGATTTCTCCATGATAAACTGCACCCCTACACACAACTGTTTATACAATCTATGATCATTTTCTGATCTCTTTGATCCTCGAATTAAGATTCCCACTCTGTCTTAGGAAAACTATTCAACTACAATTGCCAAATCAGGGTGGTTCATCATGTTCTATTGGAGGCCAAATGGGCCCTCTTTTGAAGTTTCTCTTTTCTCTGGTTCCCTGTCCCTACCTGCTTTAACATCGCTGCCAGGCTACCAGCTCAACTTTGACCGGAACCTCATTCATAGTATTTATCTGTATGTCTTGAAAATTCTCTTTTTCATCCATCATTGCCCATGATTCCACATGACTCAGATGCAGGACTTTTTTATTCACTATGACAAATTATTTGCCTTGGAAATTTCAATCTCTTAGTCACTTTCCCTTTTAAAACAAAGATTATGTGTCAGTGACTGGTGAATGGGCATAGGCCAACTACTCAAGCTCTCCTGGGTGTAAAATTCTAAAATATCCACGTAGCATAGTCAGAATGGGAATTCCCACTTCATCTGAAAACAGCCATCTCATTGGCCAACCAGAACATTCTGAAGGGTATACACGCTGAATGGCATGGGCGTAAGGCGATAGTTGCCTAGCCACAGCAGAAAATATTAGAGATGGAAGACTGTATCAACAGCAGTTTCTCTTTGGTCCAGAAATTTATTTTCAAAATGACAGAGTTTCCTTTAAGTGACACCAAGAATATTCATGCCTTTAGATTTACTGGGGTTTTTTTTCCCTGCCAGCAAAATGAATCATCAAAGAAAATTAATTGCCGCACCATCAGTGTCTTATCCCATCTGTTTTATTGAACTTATTTTACTATCGGAAAGCTCGTATTTAAAAAAAAAACACATATTAAAACATAACAATAAATTCCTGGTGTTAAAATATTCCTGCCTTTGCTATGAAACAGTCTGTGATTACTGGAATGTAAATTTGCTTATTTTTCACAAACCTCTGTCTCTCAGATTAAAGGAAAATGACAACTTTGAGCTTCAAAAATATGTTATTTTAACTTTCTTCTGCGTCAATTTTAACAATGAATAAACATGGGAACATTCATGAAGAGGAGCAAATCTTAAACCACTTATACAATGAAGAATAAACGTAAGTGGTTCCAAGCATGAGAAAGTTGGCAGCCATCCATCCCTTCATCCAACCTGCACAGAAAAATGCATGTCTTTTCTTGCTTCGGAACACTTAAGTTCTAGGTAGATTTAGTAATAAACTGGAAGAAAGCATTCAGAGGCACCTGGGTGGGTCAGCTGGTTAAGCATCTGACTCTTGATTTTGACTCTGGTCATGACCTCACACAGTTCATGAGATTGAGCTCCGCATCAGGCTCTGTGCTGACAGCATGGAGCCTGCTTGGGATTCGCTCTGTCCCTTCTCTCTGCCCCTCCCCCACCAAAAAAAAAAAATAAACCTTTTCTTTCAAAAGGCATTTGGTGTATCCATTCAGCATTCTAGACTTCAGTTTCTTCACCTGAACTGTAGAAATGTTATAGGCCCTTGTTACACAATGTGTGGCCTAAAAATTAGCACGATGGACATTACCTGAAAGCTTGTTAGAAACCAGAATTTTCAGGCCCCAGACCTTCCTAAGAACTTCCAAATCAGAATACACCTTATAACAAGATCCCTGGGGGATTGGTATATATATTCAAGTTTGACAAGCACTGATCAAGATGGTTTCACCATTACCAAAAGGAAAACATACTGGAAAAAGAAAAAAAAAAAAAAGAAAAGAAAAACAAGAAACTCTCCTGTATTTTCAAGTCTTCCACCTATTTCAAAAAAGTAATTATAGATCCAGGTTCTCTATTTATGGGAAAGCACATGTGGCCACTTGTAAGTTCAATCAAGAAATCAAAGACATGGTTTTACAAAAATTTTTATATAAAAATGGCAAATGACAATAAAAAAGGTTTAGGCTCAATAAGGTTCTTCAAAAATTTGTCCATTTGTTTCCTGTGACAGGAGAAGACAAAAACAGATGGACTTCTCCAGGAAGATAATAGGGAAAATTTGCCTAAGAGCATGCTATTGAAAATAAGCTATAGAAGCAATGAAGTAGAGCATCGACAGGTAACAAGAAAACAAGCACAGCATAGGAAGGGCGTTTATTGTAATGCCTGGGTATATGCAGCATTGTCATAAATCTCAAAATTGATTTTCCTTTCTTCCGAGGAAACGGTGACTTGAATAAAACAAAGTAAAAAGGAAGAAAACGCCCATAGTCTAAAGTTGGACTAAGATGCAGAAGCGGCATGACTTGGAAACCGTGTTACAAGCATAACAATATTAGGACAATGTCATTGGAAGGGAGAAATATTCTCCTTCCACTTGCTGACTCTCTGAATTGTCTATAAGGTCATAAAAGATGTTAGTAATAATGGAGCAGATGCATCTGAATTGGTCAGAGAAAATGTCCCACCACATAGAGCCCAGAAAATTATAGCTATATATTTGTCAAATGTTTCAAACAGGAATATCCAGCTGATGGCTGTGGTTTCCTTAGGAATTTTTCAATACAAGTGCTTTTTCTCGATTCTTTGGCTATGAACAACCTATGGGTTTTTGCAAGAAATAATGTTTCTAGAAAAACCAAAGAAAGTGAGAGGGGGAAAAAAAGCACGCTTGGCAAAGCAAAGGAAAAAAGGATACTTTCTATAGGCAGCAACGATGTTTGCCATCGACAAACAGGTCTGTGGTAGACGGATATAAAATACCTTGTGCCGAGACTGTGTGGCAGGTTTTTGCCTCCCTTGCCTAAGCTGAGGAGTTTGGCATATCAGTTTGTTTGTTTTCATACCATCAGCAATTTCGGCAAATCAAAAGTCTTGGAGAAAGTTCTCACAAAATATAACAGGGTCGGGGGAGGGGGCGGGGGATTCTAGCTCTCTTACATTCAGGTCAGGCTTTTCCCAAATAGAGACATAAGCAACTCAAAAACAGCAGTGAAAATGTTTAAGCCACACAAAGATGTTTGGGGAATATGGACTGTGAATGTCTAACAAGTTTCTAACATCCCCAGGGCAACTGTATAAAAAAAATCAATTCTTCATTTTTTAAAAAAAATGTTTATTTTTGAGAGAGAGAGAGAGAGAGAGAGACAGAGTGCAAGCAGGGGAGGAGCAGAGAGAGGGAGACACAGAATCTGAAGCAGGCTCCAGGCTCAGAGCTGTCAGCTCAGAGCCTGATATGGGGCTTGAACTCACGTACCACGAGATCATGACCCGAGCCGAAGTTGGACGCTTAACCAACTGAGCCTCCCAGGCGCCCCTCAATTCTTCATTTTTTAATATGTTCAGTAACTTTCTGGAAGTCTCTTTAGGAACTGACAGAGGCCATTTGCATATGTAGAAAATGCGAAGGATGTGTAGGAATTCTAATAGAATGAGCATCAAGGTTCTAGGGGGTCATTCTGTAGGATGTTTACAGGGCACATAGTGAGGCTGCATACGTCAGCCTCTTTGAAGACTCAATTTGGAACAACTTTACACAAATCATGGTATAGACTCCAGAAACCAATTATTGAAAATATCTAAACATGAAACAACAATGGTTCCTTGTAAGCAGCAAATCTTCATTAAGTCTTTTGGCATTGATTACATTCACATGATTCATTTTGAACTCTTCTTAGTAATGTGAATTTAATGCATAATTTCTGTGTAATGACTTTTTTTAATTACCACATAATCACAGTGAAAAAAAAAGTATCTTCCATTTGGTCCATTTTATGAGGCTAAGCAAATAAATCTATAAAATAATTTATTCTGCTAGTTGCTTGGAAACCTTATTGTTGATATGACAACCCCTGGCATAATAAATCAAATCACCACCTTTTTTTTTCATTTGCATGTATAAGTCCTAGATTTTTAGAAGTCCCCTTTCTTTTTGCTATGCTACAGTGACATCTACAGAAAGGAATGGAAAAAAAAAATGGAATGAAAAGAGCTTTCTTGCTTGCTTTAAAAAAAAAATACTTTATTATAAAGTACACTTAAACTCCCAGCTTTAAGAAAGAAGTTTAATGTTTCCAACACAGAACCTTTTATAAGTACCCTAAAAAATCTCAGAGGGCCTAATTTATAGAAGCTTATAACTTGTGCCTCCTGAAAATCTAGCTAATAGCAATTTTTCAAGCAAAGTTAGTCATGATAATTCCAAAAAGAAGTAATTATTTCCTTCGTGAAGATTAGTAATACTGAGTTTTTAGAAGATCAGCATTTGTAGTCAAGAATAACCACTTATCTTTGCAATTTTTTAAAATGCTTCATCATACATTTTGTAATATATAAATACAAATTATAATTTTTAAAATTTTCTTATCCATTTAAAAATAATTTGAACAAGTAAGCCTTTGTGTTTAAAGGGGTGGAGGGAAGGAAGAACAATTTGAGTACCAATCTCTATATCAAATAGACTATGAGACTTTCTTTTATTTTTAATCCACCAAATACCTATCTCTTCTGACTACTCTCTTCTGACTTAGATCAAATGGAGAAGAAAATTATCTTAATTCCTATGTTCTAGTGTCCATAAGTTATTCCAACTGCACCTCGTTAGAAAGAACGAGAATAGAAATAATCCTTTTTTGTCAGGATCACTACCACAACAGAGATGCTCAAGAGAAAAATGTCACTTTGAGGAGAACCCTTGAAACATCTCCCTTTCTTGCACGGCTTCACCATGTCCCACAATGAGAGATCTCAATGTGACTTCTAAAAGGTAGTTATGCAAAGCAGTATAGCAAGGACTTTCGTATTCAGGGAAAGGAATTTTTCAAAGAGTCCTTGTCATCAATACCTTCTCATTGACTAGATTTCCTTTACAAGTCAAATCAAGGGAAAAAGGATTTGTCGTGGTTGTCTTTGTCATCATCGTGCTGTTATGTACAGAAGAGCATGTACGTGCATGAGATGTTAGTGATTTATAGGGTAGTAAGAGGAGGCTGGCAAGTGTGGCAGAGAAAGGAGAAGAATTGCAGTTCAAGAAAACAAACTAAATTAACTCAACTGACAAAACATCTGCTATGTACCAGGCTCTGTGTTCACCAGCAGAGGTACAAAGGAAAGTGGAAATGAGATGTTTAAAAACATGGAAATTATTCCCTTGAATGGTGATCCTAGAGGATTCAGTACAGATTTGTGTATGTGCCATATATATATACATATACATATACATACATACATACATATATATATATATATATATATATATATGGAGAGACAAGATAGCTAGCTAGCTAGACATTTTTCCTCCGCCAAGGAAGCATTATTGTTGTGTTTTGTATTTTGTATTTAGCTTTGCAGAAACAGATTTCTTAGAAACAGGTATGATTCATATTGTTTTATTATTTTAAGCGCACAGAATTGGTATTTATTAGGGAGACTGTTGTCTCACCAAAAGCAACACTTTTGCTTTTCTGCCCCTGGCATCCCACATTTCAAAAGCATATGATTCAATATGTCAGAGGCTCTTTCTTTTGAAGAAAATCTCTTAATCCTGCCTTCATTTAAGAGGCAACGTGCTCATTCCAGTAAACCCTCTGGAGTATTCTGCACAGTTTAAAAAGAAGTCCCCATGTCACGCAGCACTTCCACTCAACCTTCAGCACTGGTCACAATAAAGATCCCAATGCAACCCTAAGAAAATGCTTATGAAAATACTAGATGAAGTCAGAATCATGGAACACTGATGAGGGTGGAAGTCAGGGATGGATACGGGAGAGGTCCATTACAGTATACACAAAAGTATATTAAAGTTTTTTAAAGGAACATTCACATCACAAAAGTGACTAAAATTCTGACTTCATGATAATTGATCTATTTCACTTTCACTACAAAATTTAATGAATTTATACCACTCTTTTTAAGTTTATTTATTTCAAAAAAGTGTGTGTGCATGGGGGAGGGGCAGAGAGAATCCAAAGCACGCTATGCAAGGTCAATGTGGAGCCCACTGCTCAAACTCACAAACTGTGAGATCATAACCTCAGTCAAAAATCAAGATTCAGATGCTCAACTGACTGAATCACCCAGGTGCCCCTACACCATTTGTTTTTCAAAGATTGCTACATAATAAATCCAATCTGACATTCTATATTGGGTTTATACCTATGAGAGAGGAGCTGGGAAATCATGAAATTAGAAATGAGGAAATTAGGAATTATCTATGTTGTCGAACTTCTCTTTTTCAATGACTATCTGGCATAACCTAGAAAATGGGCTCTAGCACATGGTTGAGAGATCCTTTAAGTCTGAGCTTGGCAGTATGTAGCAGGCCAAGATCTAGGATAACCCAAGGAAACAAAACCAAAATCTTAAATTTAAAAGCTTTCCAAAACCCAACCATGCCTGCCTTTTCCCACTGACTATATTTCGACCCCTATTTCCTTATTTCTTCACCTCTCTCTCTTCTGGAACCCAGTTGGTCAGTTATTCTGACTCTTGTGCTTCTTGAGGTATTTTGTCATTTATCGATTGACCCTACATCCATGCTTCATGCTTAGATTTGTGCTAGCTCAGGGGTTCCTGGGGGCCCCCTCTCTCAACAGCCTTCTCTTCTTGCATTTCTCTGGAGTAAGGCCCTACTTTCTGGGATCTTCTCCAGCCATGGCTCAGGCCACAGTGGTAGGGCTCTAACAAGCAGTATTCTCTCTGCCGGGGGCTGCATAAATCAACAATGTTAACCCGGGGAGATCTGAGTTGTCCTCTCATCTCTGCCCCTGTACATTGTTGGTTTATCTGGCAAAGTCGACAAAGCCCTCTGAACATCAGACATGCAGCTGTGATCCAAAAAAAAATCCATTTTACTGATACTTTTGTAGATATTCAAGGCATAAGAGAGCTGTTAGGAAAAATCACATAAGCAATTCCAAGTTACCACAGTAGACACTGTAGAAGGCCAGTGCTGATCTCCTAAAGAGTTCCCGTTTGGTTGTGGGATGGTTATGGCCTCTGACTTCACTTATTTATTCCTCAGTTTGAGGATTAAAAAGCCTAAGTACTATGTGATAGTGTGCAATTATTCAAAACACTAGCACATTCAGGTATTCACCAAAATTAATTTGGATTCTGGAATTCATTCATACAGTTATTCAACAAATACTTCCTCAGTGCCAATTATCTGTTGGGCCCTGTGTGCTAGGCATCTTTGGATAACAAAGTGAACAAGACAGACACAATCTCTGCCTTAATGAAGCTTACTGTCTTATACAGGAGAGTGGAAAATAGACTATGATAAAATGATCACCTGGTATACACTTTCAAAAAAAGATAATTACTATGAGGGAAAATTAGAAGGAGCCATAGGCTAGGATAAGGAGATACAATCTTGTCTAAGGTCATTTAAAAAGGCTTTCTAGGGAAAGTAACATTTTTGCTGAGATCTGAAAGGTGAGCAGGATTTAATTAGGTCGGGATAACAATGCATAGGAGAGAGATTTTCCTAGCAGGGGAGATTAACATGTGGAAAAGCACCAAAGGAGTAATAGGCCTTTGAGGAACTTAAAGAAGACTGGGGTGGCTAGAACACCAAAGATGAAGAGGAGATTTCATGAAGGATACAAATGCCTAGCAGAAGGGCTACAAAAATGGCAGAATGATCAAAGAAGCACTGGTTGGAAGGTACTGGCAACTATGCCTATGTATGTGACTCATTTTTTTTTTTTATATCTCTCCTATTCTAGCATCTATGTATGTATACCAGGTTAAATTAGGTCAGTTCATTTGTCTATGAGCAAAATCATTTTCTTGTTCATTTTGTTACTGATTTCCAAAAATCACCTTGAACTGACTGAAGAATATTCCATCCTATGTACTCTTTGATCGTAATTTGCAAGTTTTCTAGTTATCAGTAATCAACACCATTCACTCATCCCCCACAGGTTCCTTGATTTATTGGCAAGACTTAACAGCATTTTAGTCACTGAAGTAAAATTGGTTATTATCCAGGCAAGTAAAATGCAACTGATATTAGCTAACAATATCAGAAATATCTTTTTGTTAGAAACTGTAATAAGTACTCTATCTGAGTGAACTTCTCACAGCCAAAAACGGATCCTAGGTATTCTGATGGTCAATTCAGTGGTCTTACTACCATTCCATGTTCCTCTCTCCACCATTAACCACGGTGAGATACATACAGTATTTAACAGAACAGGAACATGTCCCAGACCTAGGGATTGGTTTGGAACCCTCTTGTGTGAATGTCATGTATAAAGCAAATAGCCACAGGTACAAATCTATTGGTGAGGAAGACTTCTTGGGGCAGTGCACTTGGCTACTGTGTTCTA
The DNA here is from genome assembly GCF_028018385.1 of Neofelis nebulosa. NCBI lineage: Eukaryota > Metazoa > Chordata > Mammalia > Carnivora > Felidae > Neofelis > Neofelis nebulosa. The sequence goes on from NC_080786.1 coordinate 60,547,941, forward strand.
TGTTTAGGACCACCAGAAAGAAATTCTAGAAAAAGAAAGGAAATGCATCCCCTGAAAAATAAAACCGAATTTCACCATGGCTGTCAGGATCCCAGGAGACTTCCCAAAAAATATATTCCTTCTTAAAAGGCAGGAAAAAATCATTATTCAGGATTATTTAGTAAGTTTAATTATCTAAAGCATGCTTGACAAGATTGACCAAAAGAGCTTACATGCACACAAGCCAAGGTAAATGATTCTTCCAAGTAACTTTTCAAACTCTCCAAAGAGATGAAGTCACTGGTTACCAATAGTGACATTTTTGCTCTGTGATATAAAGCAAGGGATAGGAAGGAAATCAATGCCACATGGTCTCTGTTACAAAGGGATACCACATTCCATTGGACTTAAGAAAGGAGGGGTATATTTATTCAAGCAATAAACCAGATCTTCTATTGAGGGAAGGTATTTTATATGTATTGCACAGTTGGTATCTGCATTATCATGTGTGTTTCAGATACAATCAGCAATACAATTCCCATAAAACAGAACACCAAATACGAAGCATTTTCTGTCTGCACCTCATGACACAGTTTGGAGAGAATATGAAAATGGGCTATAATCATGTCATTACACCTTCATCAAGCATTTGGAGAGAGAGAGGGTTTTTCCTAAACAGTCAACATGCCCTAACCACTGCCTATAGATTGTAGCTGATAAGCAAACAATTTAGCTTCCTCTTCTGGCCTAGCTACATCATCTGAAAAATAGAATTGTTTTTAAGGAGGTTCTTCCCAAGTCATATGTTTACTGAATCACTTGTATAATTACTGTGCTATGATCCCATGTACATTTTATTCAGGCATACCATATTACATATGGTTCTATTCATTTATTCGTTCATTTTTCAAACAATGTTTTCAAGTAACTGAGTAGGCAGTAGAGACACAGTTATCACAGAGCTTAGAATCAAGAGTAGGATTAAAGATATTCACTAAATTAAGTGATCATGCAAATAAACTTCAATTCACAACCATGGCAAATATTTCCAAGTGTTAAAAATGAAAGATTTTGAGGTAAGAGATTGGACTTTCTCAAGGAGGCCAAAAGACAACTTCATCTTGTGATATGCAGGAGTGGAGAAGGAAATGTTTCCAGTGGAAGAAAGGAGGCTAAAGGCAATTATGAAAGATTGAGAGGTCCAAGTGGGTTGTAAAGGGAAGAGGAAGAGGCAGAGACAGTCTAGTTAGAGAGGAGATGGAGAAGAAAGTAGGAGGAGACCGTTTGGGGCTTTGTAAACCATGATAATGGGGTTTGTTTTACCCCAAGGGAAACAGGTGAGTAACATAATCAGATCTGCATTTTCAAAACTCAGCTTCTCTGCATGTAGAATATTAATTGGATGTAGGCCAGAGTAGGTGCAAGGAGAATAACGGTCAGTTGAACCAGAGTGGTTCGTCCCATGACAAGAGAATGGAAATCAACAAAAATCTGTTTTGGTGATTTAGGAATTTCTGTATCATGTCACATAAACTAGTATATTGTGATCTCTCAGAAATTCTTGAAATATGCCTGGGCCACCACCCATTCCTGTATCAGCTTACATTGGAACTCTCAGCCCAAAGAGGTGGCTACCCTGAGCCTACCCTGAGGACAAAATTCTTTCTGGTTGGAATTATGTAATTCAAACTGTAGGTGCTATAACTACTTTGCCAAATTGAATGTCAGCACTCCCCTGGGGCTGGAGTGCACTTGATTTGAATTTCCAAACCCATCAATGACTTTTCTCTAATTCCATTTACTACACACTACAGCATCCCCAGTGCAGGTAAGAGAAAGATCAGAGCAGCTAGATTTTTAACACCACGTGTTGATGACTTTTTTACACTGGAATTTGGTTTGTCCTTGTCCTCTATGTGATATGTAAGTACAAAATTCTCTTAAAGTTATATTGTCAAAAATAATAGGTTTCCTTCTTTCTCTGGTTTTTATTTGCTTTTTTTGCCTTGTTAGGAAATACATTTCTTAATGATTAATTGCACATGATTCATTTTAAGTGCCTTACCTTTTTTCCATATATGTTAACACATGCTAAATACCTCCATGAAGGCAACTTCAAACAGTACAAACTTACCCCTTCCCAAAAAAGTGAATGTTAAGGGGCACCTGGGTGGTTCAGTCTGTGAAACATTCGACTTCAGTTCAGGTCATGATCTCAGGGTTCTTGGGTCCAAGCCCCGCGTCTGGCTCTGTGCCGACAGCTCAGAGCCTCGAGCCTGCTTCGGATTCTGTGTCTCCCTCTTCTCTCTGCCCCTCCCCCAGCTCATGCTCTGTCTCTCAAAAATAATAAATCAACGTTAAAAAAAAAATTTATAAAAAAAAAGTGAACATTAAACAACTCTTGTCTCACTAAGGACCTCAAAAAAGTCACTTCATTTCTATGAGTTACAATTGCCATTATGTTCAAATTATTGCCATGTGGAATTCACAATCTTGCTTACATATGCATATTTTTTAAATTTAAATTTTAATTATTTAACATAGGACAAGACTGAGTCTTGTCAGGACATTTCAAAAGCATCCTCTCCTCAACAATGTTTTGTAATTCATTTACTTAGGAAATCATAGCTCAGATGCAGCATCTGGTTTTCAGTGAGTTTTGGCTTGTTCCCCATTTTTCCATCTGGATTGACTGAGGTACAAGTCAATCAAGTGTGGAGCCAAAGGTCTCACAGCAAGATACAATTTGGTCCAGCAATAAAGTCCAAGAAATTTCCTTACAAGCAGTGTAGCACTAGCCAATGATCCTTATGTATAGATCCCTCTTTATATATAGATGTTGTTTCACCAATTCTATTTTTAAAGTGTGGATTACTGCAGCCCAGCCACTGTTAAAACTGCACATTTGACTAAAGATCGCAGTCATAATAGCCATCATTTTAGAGCATCTGTCACATCGCACGTCCAAGTTAGCAGTTTTAATATTCTGCAGCATGGCTTTCTTTGGTAAGCATACATCCTGTCTAGAAGACCTCATTGTTGAACCTACCACTAAAAAAATGACCAGCAAATGTATCCTTCATAAAGAATAAAGTACAATATTTTGAGGAAGAGGGCCTAAGTTTCAGATCGAGTTCTAGCTCTGTGATCTGAGCAGAATTTTTAACCCCTCCTGGTTTCTTCTACAAAACAGGTGAAAATAATACTGTTATTCAAAGAAGTGTTATGAGAGAATAAAATTTAAATTGTGTTTAATAGACATAAAAATTCTTTAAATATCATATGCAGACAATGGCAATTTGTTACAATGGACTAGCTTTATGATTTTGCTGAAAATAGAAGATAAAAGATCATTGGCTAGTGATTATACCCAGTTCTTACTTAAGTGATTACATATGGAATTTAGATTGGTACCAGAACATACCATTAAAAATACGGTGGCATGACCTTTGTCATTTCTGATGGAGAGAGCATTTTATACCAAATGTTCTATGGACTCTTTCAACATTTCCTAGTTGGTTTTTTTTTTTTAATATTTATTTTTGACGGGCAGAGAGAGACAGGAACAGAGAGGGGGCAGGGAGGAACAGACAGAGAGAGTGAGACACGGAATCTGAGCCTTCAGCACAGAACCCAACTCAGGCTTGAACTCACCAACCACAAGTTCATGACCTGAACCGAAGTCAGACACTTAACCACCCTGAGACACCCAGGCACCCTTTTATTTTTTCCAATTTTTTAAAAATCTTTATTTTTAAATGGGGGGGGGTAGCTTTCTTGCAGTTAGGTAAATCTTTGTGACTAATTCTGTAAAAGGGCTTTAAGTAGACATGACCTTTGTCATTTCCAAGTGGCAACATTTAGGTCCTGGAACACAATGTTCCAGTAACCTCTTCCCTTATTGTATTAGTTATCTAGTACTTCATAACAAATCACCCCTAAACTTAGCAGCATTAAACAACACACATTTCTATCTTGCCCAGTCTCTGTGGGTCAGGAACACCCTTGAAGCTAGGGCTTTTGCTTCAGGGTTTTCACAAAGCTGCAATAAAGAAGTCAAATGGAACTAGGATCTCAACTTAAAGCTCAACCGGTGATGGATCCACTGCTAATCCCACTTATGTGGTTGTTGGCAAGTTTCAGCTCCCTGAGGGTTGTTGAAACAAGGCTTCCGTTCTTTGCTGGGTCACTGGCTGCAGGCCACCCTTACCACGTGGATCTCTCAACACGGCAGCTTGCTTCATCAAAGGCAGTAAGAGAGGAAGTCTGCTAGTAAGAAGCTACATTTCATAACCCAACATAAAAGTGGCATGCCTTCCACATTGTCATAGTCTACTGATCAGAGGCAAGCTAATCAAGGGGAGCCAGGAATATCAGAAAACAGGTGTCCTAGCAGGCCATCGTAGAAGCTGCCTGCCACACCCGCCAGAAGATGAAATAGCCCATGCCTGCTTGATCCTGCAAGGACTGTGGACAGAGCCTCCACTCACCTGTGCCGACTATGCCCTTCTTGCTTAGAAAACATAGTATTTGAATCTAAACCTATTCCTCTCAAACATTATCAGCCTGGCAGCGATCCTAAACTGTCCTATGTTTATGCCGTGTTAACACATACAAAACTATTTCCGTCCAAGCATGTGTTTTTACTCATGCATCCCATGTGGCCAGGCGCAGAGTGCTAAATGAGCGAAACTGGCATTCTGTGGCACATGAGTCAGGTTATTATCCATTCTCTCAGGGAGAAGGTGAAATGGCTTTGTAGGGCTAATCTGGTATGTTAGTCTGTTTTCAAGCAGAATCAGAGCTTTAAGAATGGTAAATGGCTGCCCGTTGACAGATAAGAATCTATCCTGCTCTTGAAACTTCCAGTCAAGGAGATTCCTTTTTGTACTACAATACCCTTTGAGAGAAAAGTACACTATTTACATAACTCACTGAAAATGATGCCCGTGATTTCCTCTTCAATAATTAGCAATCCCTATGTAATATTCTTTCATAAATGGTAACGTGAAAACACAATAAGTAACTAGCAATATTTAATGTGTGTCTATCATTTGCAGAAGCCATACGAAGAATTTTATACGTGTTATCTCATTCAATCTCCAAAATGTATTCTTTAAAGAAAATGTTATTGGAGGAATCCAGACTGAGAAGTTAGACAAACTGTCCAAGGTCAAAAACACAGCTTTTATACGGGACTAGGATTCGATCACAAATTTCTAATTCCAAGTCCTTAGTTGCTCTAATACTTTCTTTTGAGTAAGATATACATTCAAATTTCATGACATTTCCAAAAATATTAGAGCCAGACTAATTTTGTCAGCTCAGGGCAGGTCACATGTTAGAGCTCTCCCTGCTTCACCCTTGCAAAGCTGTAGCTATCGTCAATTCATCAGCGCAGATGATCCTTTTACACATAACTCAGATCATGTCACTTCTCTGCTCCCATGTTTCCAAGGTCTTCTCCTTAAGCCTGCAAAAGTCCCTAAAATGTCCTCCAAAGCTCAACCCAGTCTGCTCCCCCTCTTCTACCACGCTCTCTGGTCTCGTCTTCTGCCCCATACCTTCCTTCACTCCACAGACCCATGCTCATCTTCCTTTTTTCTTGAACATACCTTCCCCCTGCAGGGCCTTTGAATTTGCTGGTCCCTTGGACTGAAATGCCTTTAGGTTGTGATCACGTGGCCTGATATTCCAACTCCTGAAGGTTTTTGCTAAAATATCTTTCCCAATAAAACATTCTCTGAGCCCCTTTTAAAATGGTAACCCCTGTCTGACTTTGCTTGGCATTCACTGTGCCCCTTCTACAGCACGTAACCACCATCTGACCTGTATTTTATTTATTCTGTTTCTCTCTCCACAAAAAAGTAAGATCCTCGAGAAAAGGGACTAATTTTTTTGTCAATTTTGTTTGGTATTGAATCCCTAGGGCCTGGTATACAGAAGGTGCCAAACATCTGTTGAGATAGGAGAAAACAAATGTGAGAATGGTATTTGCGAGGCCATAATGCACATCATAATACAAGTCTCAGCTATATTCTATCAGCAAACTCAGGAAAAACATGTATTTGAACTGTAAATTAGAACTATGATCTACAAAGTAAAAATGAACAAATTACTCCAGGGTAATTTTATTTTTTCAACGTTTTTTATTTATTTTTGGGACAGAGAGAGACAGAGCATGAACGGGGGAGGGGCAGAAAGAGAGGGAGACACAGAATCGGAAACAGGCTCCAGGCTCCGAGCCATCAGCCCAGAGCCTGACGCGGGGCTCCAACTCACGGACCGCGAGATCGTGACCTGGCTGAAGTCGGACGCCTAACCGACTGCGCCACCCAGGCGCCCCACTCCAGGGTAATTTTAAATAAAAAAGGAAAGATCTCTCGAAGCCACATTTTTAATTTTTAAATGGACAGATTGAGAGCTTACAGACAAACAAAGATGTAAGATGAGCCACCCAGATACCTCGAATATGAAGTGCTCCAAATAGAGCAACTAATAAAGTTACCAACACAAAATGTCATGTTCAGAAAAAAAAAAAAAAAAAAAAAAATCAAGATTTCAGTGTCATGAGTTCATTGTTCCTGTCAATTGAGAAGTGTAGGAAATGAAGCAAAATTTAACCAGTGACACCAGTGAACGAAGTGACAAGAAGACAAGGGAATAATAGCTCCACAGTAATGACTCATGAGCACTTCAACTCACACTTGCTCTTTACCAATTTCATATTAAAACCTGATAAAGAAAAGAGTGCAATACAGCCACACAAGACCTTTAGGAGCTTTTAATATGAGCATCAGAGAGATCAGAAGTCAGAATCAGGAGTGATCCTTAAGTAATTTTTGAACAGTCATTAATTCCTCATGCTGCCAGAATTAGAAAAGAAGGCAAACCAAGACTGAGCTGGAGCTAGAATAACATTTTTGAAGGAGCATCACATTCCCAAACACTCGACCTGTTTTTAACTACCTTTCCTTGGCACTCAAACCAGCCACACTTTGTCAATTTGGCTATCTCACCAGATGGAGTGTTCTCAAGTTCCTCTCTGCCACTATCTTCTCCAAGTAGAGTTGAAAAGGCAAAAAAAAAAAAAAAAAAAAAAAAAAAAAAAAAAAAAAATCCAAAAGCTCGGCGGAGGGAACCATTCTTTTTATTTTGGCAGTGATGTGCAGCTCCTTGGCAGGCAGCACTGTTAGTTAACGTAGTTAGCACTCTGGAATTGTCTATGACTTTTGTCATGTGTTTAAGCTGATTAGCCCCCTGGGTGACTTTGGCTTTCCAGGCAGCATTTCTTTTGACAGCTTGCTGAGGGTACAGATGTCTGGACAGCAGATAAAGTTCTTAACCCTTATTTCTCATTTGGTTTCTGCTCAACTATTTTAACAGCGCCTGTGGACTTATAAACAGAAGGCAATGGTTTAAAATGTTTTAAGATGTTCACTTACGGGCTAACAACTATCCGCTACGGCAAATTTGCATCAGTAGAGGCACAGTAAAATGTGACTTCCTTCACACTTGAACTTCTTTCACAGGCTAAACTCCAGAGTTCTACCTCTGCAATCTCAAATTGACTCCAGCCTTTTTAATCCTCATTGCCACTACCGTTTCTCCCAGCCCTATTACTTATGCCTGATAACAGAACTAGGCTACTGAGTTCTTCACGATACGAGCTCATCTTCAGGTTTGTATTCTATTGTTTCCCTGGAAATGATCAATGCTCCTTCCGAACTACAATATTTTCCTGGTTATGCCCACTGCATTCCAGGCTGTGCTTCTGTTCATGATTAATTCACCTCATATTTTTATATAATTTATTGTTCAAAAATCAATGTTCTACCATAGCTACCCATTTGTAAAATATCTATATCCTCATAATCTTACCAACTTTAATATATCAAGTCCTAGTTCTGTTTTTCAAATGCCTTAAAAATTTCATATAAAATATATATATATTTTATATATTTTTTCACCATCAAATTAGTTGTACACACTGCTAATGAAATTCATCTTCCAGAAGGACAAATCTTGATCGGCTATAAAATAAAATTCTAACCCAAATTCCCTTAGGCTGTAATCACTATAATTAACCCGTTATTTCCATAATACTCATGGTGGCTCTGTTTTTCTACTTGAACTATGACTGATATAAATCCAAAGTTTAATAGCACAAATTCTTCAACTATTTCTCTTGTATTTATCTATTAGAAAAAGCAATCCATTTGCGTACACAAAGAAAATGGGTAGTATTGCTCAGTGTTTCACTATAAGAGCAAAAATTAGAAAACACAGGACTATCTACCAATTAATGAAGTGGTTAAATGCATTATGAAACATTCTTATGTCATGGAATATGATGCAGCAATTAAAAATGTCTATATCTGCCAGTTGTAGTCACCAACATAGCAAATGTATCAATATATACGAGAAGTGAAAAATAACAAATTGCAAAAACTGCATACTACGTTCTATAACACTTAATAGAGATAAATGCATGGAAAAAAGTCTGGGAGATTTTGCCATGAACTGTTACTTCTTGAGAAGGATGTATATTTGAATAATGGGATTAAAAGGGACTTGTTCTTTTTCACTCAACTTACCTTTGTATTGTTTGAATTATTGAAAAGAGAATGTATCCAAATATTATGTACTTATTTAAAACAATATACACAATGACAAAAATCTGGCCTCACGGTGGATTGCTTAATGGAGACCTGATGTTTATTTATCTATTAGATTATTTATGTTTGCTTATTTTTTACTTCACAACCACAACAGAGAAAACAGGTTATTAGAGCTGGCTAGAATGTTAATGTAATAGAAAGATATCCTCAAGCAGCACTGTTCAAATCCTGTATATGGTATAATCCTCAATTTTGGGTGCCACATTTCATGAGGGAAATTCATAACCAATGGAACTCTGGAGTAATCAATGCGATGGTTCATCTTACGTGTCAATTTGACTAAGCTAAGGGATGCCCAAGTAGCTGGTAAGGCATTTCTGAGTGTGTCTGTAAGGGTATTTCTGGAAGAGATTAGCATTTGAATTGGTAGACAAAGAAGAACCCCACCCCCCACTTCGCAATGCGGCTGGGCTTTATCCTATCTGTTGAGGGTATGAACAGAATGAAAAATATCAGAGGAAGGGCAAATTGGCTCTCTGCTTAAGCTAGGACATCTGTCTTCTCCAACTTGCAGATGTCAGCACTCTTGCTTTTCGGGCCTTTGGCCTCAGACACGGACTTATACCCTTGGTTCTCAGGACTGAATTTGGCCTGGAACTCCAACACCAGCTTTCCTGGACCTCTATCTTGCAGACAGCATATGGAGGGACTTCTCAGCCTCCGTAATTGCATGAGTCAATCCCTCATAATATACATCCTTCTGTACATCTCTTTCTATATACCTTACTATTTCTCCTAATAGTCACTGCAATAGACTATAACTAATACAGTCAGGAGCTAGAATCCACATGATATTAAAAACCTTAAATGTGGAGAATATTTACAACGAACAAGAGAAGGTTCTATCATTTAGGAAGACGTTAGCTGAAAAGCTGGAAAGCACCATAAACAAACTTCTCATGTGACGAGAGTACATGGTAAGCACTTTCAGGATGAATTACTTCATCTATGATTTTTCTTTCATTGTTGTAAAATGACCCCAAGAATCATGTGCTCTTATGGAAATATTAAAGGCCAGGAAGAAGAAAGGGAGGGGTCATTTTTCCTGCATCATTGACTAAGTGTCATCAATCAGAACCTCTACCTGTCTACAGTCAGCCACATGGAAAGAAGGCACATGGTGATAATATATAAACTAAAAATTTCTAAAACCTACTCAACTCGAAGACTTTAGACTCTCCAAATATCTCCACAAATTTACTAATCCAAAAAAGAGAAGCCACCACCATCATCACTGTTGGAGAAATAGAATAACCCTATTTCGGAAGAACCAAAATCCAAAACCTGAAGTCAGGTTATCTAGTTAGTTGGGTTTTTTTGGGTTTTTTTTTTGTTTTGTTTTGTTTGTTTTTTTTCAAATAGCAGGTATATGCAGTTATGGAATCAAAATATTTTATCTATATATTAAACCACTTGTAATAACAGTGATGTCATTCTCAAGGTAAAAAAAAAATGTGTATGCTTTACAAATGTCATTTAGAAATCAGAAAACTAGTAAGTCATTACTTCCCATGTATGAAAAACCAATCTAAATGTACTATTATTAAAGCCTAAGGATATTATTATACCCTAAGATACAAGTGTTCCCTCATGGGAACACTTTTTAATTACTATTTTAGATTCTCATCTTTACAATTCAGTACCTTTTTCCCAGCTTCTATTATTTTTCCATGTACCCAGCCAATTCCTTTCTGTCACCATTATCTACTAGGCTTCCTCACTATGTGGAACTCATCATTATTTCCAATTCACATCCCCTGAGAAGATGGATTTAGGAGTTAGACAGTGATTCTACCATAGTAATTTATAAAGGTCTTCTTAGAATTGGTCCACTTTACATGTGCTAATGACCAGCCCACTGAGTTTGACATTATCCACTATTACTAAACCTGCAGAGATACTTCACAGGGTTTCAGCCTTAATAACGACAAAAAGGCAGATGGAAGGACCTATTTATAAAACCTCAACATCTAGTTTATTTACTAAGCAGTAAGTACTGACCATTACAATGATTCACTCCCCTTCACTCTACCAAACTCCCAAGGCTATTTAATAGGTTCTTCGGTATTTGCTTATTAATTTTAAATCCAAGCATTAGATTTATGCTGCATTATTACCACCTCTTAAATCTTAAAGGCTTGATTTATATCTTTTTATCTTCTCTATTGACATAGGCCTCATCCATCAGCTGTAAATTGTCATTCAATTTCAAATACATTCTCTATGAAGTTTGACCAGCTTTCATCTAAAAAGAGACACATCTTTCCCTCAGACATTGACAATAATCAACAGCTAGCCAACGACAAGAGGCTTGACTTCAATGGAGTTTCTAAATGATATATGGAGAATATGTTGAGATGAAAACCATTCCTTTGAGATCTAATTTGAGGCCCTGCTAACAAAATGTGATTCATATCATAATTTTAATTATATTTTTAAATTTAAATGAATTTTATTCATTTAATTTATTCATAAGACCTCATCCAAAAGTCTCTATCACTGAATGCATCTCTGTTCTTGAGTTTTCATTATTAAATCAAGATTGGGTTCAGGGCATGCAATGAATTCTGATACCAGCTACCCAGTATTAGGCCAATTTCACAGGCTAGGGGCACAATCCTCCATAAGACTGCCATTACTTCAGATACCAGCTGCAGGTTTGGGAGTCCCCAGGCCATCTTCACTTACGACCTGCAGGCTAAAAATTCAGGGTTCTCATCATCCCCTCAGATTTGATAATTCACTAGAAAGACTCACAGAACTCAGCAAAGCACTCTACTTACTATTATAGTTTTATTATTGCAAAAAGATAGAAATAAAAACAAGCCAAAGGGAAAGAGATATAGTGTGAGGTATGAGAGGGCTCTCAAAATGAAGCTTTCACAGTCCCCAGAGATGCATTTCCTGCCTAGCACAAAGATACGTGATAATATGCAGAGTACTATCAACCAGGAAAGCTCACCTGAGCCTCAGTGTCTATGGTTTTTATTGGAGTTTGATTATGTAGACATAATTGATTGAATCAATGGCCACTTGGCAGAACTCAATCTCCAGCAGGCTGACAGCACATGACTCAAAGCTTCAACTCTCCAAGTACGTGTTTGGTCTTTCCTGATGGCCAGCACTCATCTTGAGTCATCTTGTTAACATGAACAAGGCGTTCACCATGAGTCATCTCATTAGCATAAACTACCAGGTATAGTTCAAGAAGCACACCATGAATAACAAAGACAGCCCTATCACTTAGGAAATTCCAAGAACTTAGAAGCCATCCCCCAAGAACTGGGAACACAGTCCAACAAAATTCTCTATTCCTAGGACTTATAGGTTACTTTCCAGGAACCAGGGACAAAGGCTAACCAAATCCTTTATCACAAAGAATGGGGGTGGGGGGGAGGGAGGGAGATTTTGTTATGTTCATAGTTGGCTATTTCATATGAAATTCAAAATTTCTCAAATCCAGAGAAAACTCAGCACAGTACACCAAAAACAATAGAATAGACTTGATGTTCAACACTGACCACTTTGTTCTCTTCTACCACCTATCTTTCAATAGCCAGTGCCTCAGTGGGGAAAATGAATGTTAAAGGGAGGCTGTGTCCAACATGCATCTATCAGTTAGTTGAAAAGCCAGCAAGGCACAATTTCAGCCCACCACATATCAAACCACAAAAAATTTCTTTCTACTGACTTAGTCAACCTGGCACTTTTCAGGACTTATGCTTTGATGTACATGAAGGTTTTTCCTATTGTAACAATAGACTAATGTTTTTATCTCATTGTACGATAGATTTCCACTTTTTTTCCCTTAGTTTTGGTTTTCATTTAATGTATTTTCTTTTTAATTTATGTAAACCTTTGAAGCACGCCTATTCCAAGTAGAACAGCCCCTTTCTCCTGACAGAATCGTCCCCCCAAAAAAACACCATCAAAATTACTAGGAAAAAATACTCCAAATAAACTACATAACTTCCAAAAAATATACCTACCACTATTTTTTTCAAGAATATTATGGAGCTGTGATTTTTGCATACAGTTTTGTTCCCTAAAAGTGCACCCTACATTTTGGAGAATGCTTTCAATAAAGCTAAGAACCAGATACCGAAAACCCTGGAGATTATTTAGCCAGAAGCTCTTGGTAGCTGAGCTGGGTGAATTAGCAAGTGTTTCTACAATTTCAGGGATAAAGACAAAGCCAACAAATAATGTATGTGCTTTTTCCGTGGAATATCCATATTTTGCAATCAACCAAAGAACTTGGAGGTTAATCTAACTCCAAAATTAAACCATCTATAAAAAGGATTAAGAGTGAAATTAAGTATGTTACATGAGCTTTTCCACTGAAATGTAATCACTTAATTAAGGGAGGTAGTTCAAAAATCTGCATGCTTTTTTTCTTCTTGAAAACGAAGCCCAAATCTTAACAGAGTCAGCAAGACAAAGACTCTTATCTGAGGGACTGAGACCCACACCACCACCTCTCCTCCTCCACACACACAGACCTCTATCAGGCAAATGCATTAATATGCTTCCTTAATTGCCATCTTATATTCATCACGAAGGACTCGTCAGTTATTCGAATTTACAATGTCACTTTCAAGACGGATAAGGTAATGTTCTTACTGAATTCTTTGCATAAAGTCAATTCTAAATAAAGTCATATATGTTTAGGTCAAATCTCAAATTGGAATAAATCCTCCAAATTTTCCTTTGAGGGTGATTACTCTCATTACCTACCACCAATAGATCTATAATCTATTTTTGACTTAGAATGTTTTTGCTGGTTTTTTCATCCTTAAGTCCAAGAGTATAATGAATGTTATGGTGATTTGTAAAAGCAAATAGAATACTATAGTTGTTTAATAAATCACAAAAATCAACTAAGTATGGTCAACATCATTACAATTCTAGAACCAAATATCTTCCAGGTGTAGAAAACTCATCATTCACAATGCACAGTGGGTAAAGTGATTTTGCCTTTCAAAACAGACACATTTCATTCAGCATATGAAATTTAAGTTGGCAATTCTTACCTAAGTTGGGAGAATTTTAATTTGTATTCAAAAATGAGTGGCACTTGCAAACAAGGTGGCATATTGAAGTTGTGTGCATCATAACTGTCTTTTATTGTCAGGAATGCACTTCTTGAGAATTACCCAGAGTAATGTGTAACAATTACTTTTATATTAGGTCTTGATCAATTGTACAGCATATTTTCTCAAAATTATCAGTCATAAAGAAAAGCCTTCAGCAATGATAGCCTAAAAATAGTTTATTGCAGTCACATTTACTCAATTCATTTATGTTTTTCATTCCTCTATATTCAGATGGTTTTTTTGCCCTCATTTTCTACATTGTCTCTAAAGCAATATACCTGCACATTCTTGATGTTTTACTCAATTTTTGTAACACAAAGTTTTCAATACTGAACACAGATAGGTAATTATCTAAAAGATATCTTTGCATTTATTTGCCAAAAGTCATTTTTCAGAAGTGCTTTGTTGTTGCAAATGATAGCTTATTGGAATACTATTTCCTCTTAATTAAAGAGCAGCCTGATTCCTGTGAGACTTTATGATAAGCAGAAGTAAAATAAGACTATGTAAAACCTTTCTCAGCCACACTGGTGGAAATATACTTAAAACTATGAAAGATCAAAAATTGTGATGGAGCACCTAGGTGGCTAAGTCAGTTAAGCATCCGACTTTGGCTCAGGTCATGATCTCACAGTTTGGGAGTTCAAGCCCCAGGTCAGGCTCTGTGTTGACAGCTCGGAGCCTGGAGCCTGCTTCGGATGCTGTGTCTCTTCTGCCCCTTCTGTGCTCACGCTGTCTCTCCCTCTTTCAAAAATAAATAAACATTAAAAAAATGTTTTTTAAATTGTGCCCAGGGATGGAGGTATCAGTTTTGTGGAGCTAAAATTTATACAATGGTGTGGGTGGGGGGCATGAGGCAGGGGAGGCTCTATAAAAATAATTACAAATACAAGATTAGGCCAAGGAAGAAGTCAGTGAGGGACCGTAGAGCTTAGTATTCATTAGCTTCATGACAAACTCACTCTATTCACTAAAAACCTATCTCTATACTTATTTTTAAACTGGTAAAATCACTAAATCTACATTAAATCTTCTATCACATTTCTACAGATTGAGAATTAAGAATTAAAATCAATTCCAATATGGAAAATAGGCCAAGTGGCTGCCAGAGATAAATGTTATGCTGATAAATAAAGCTATATTATGAAAAAAAAATTGCTAAGCATGGAGATAAAACCTGATCATTATAAAATTCTAACCATCACCTCCCCCTCTGCAATCCTTATGAGAGTGAAGACCAAACGGCAATTTTTCTTCGTTTTGTTGGCTGTTGTTTTTGCTTTGTTTTAAATCCAGCCAAAAAAATTAAAATCCACCAGCTCTTCCAAGTGTCAATAAATCTATGATCATACAGTGAAATCTGAGGTTATACAAACTTTGAAGGTGAAAGAAAATAAAGGTCATTTTTTGGAGCTAAACTTAAAGTCAAATTAGGATTCTACCTCTTACTCCATTACCTGAGGATATAATTTAATTTTCCTAAGATTGAGTTTGTTCATCTGTAGCAGGTGGACCATAACCCCTACCTGAAAGTAATGTTGTAACAATTAGAGTTGCTATATGTGAAATTTTTAACATGTGGGAGATTACATAAATAGCAGTTTCTAACACTAAACTGTCAGCAGTAGTATCTTCTAAATTTTCTATAGGGAGTTTTGCTTAAAAAATACATTTATTAAAAATTGTGGATGTGGTGGGTCACCTGGGTGGCTCAGTCGGTTAAGCGTCCGACTTCGGCCCAGGTCATGATCTCACGGTTCATGAGTTCCAGCCCCGCTTCGGGCTCTGTGCTGACAGCTCGGAGACTGGAGCCTGCTTTGGATTCTGTGTCCCTCTATCTCTGCCCCTCCCCAGCTCATGCTTGCACTCTGTCTCTGTCAAAAATAAATAAACTTAAAAGAAAAAATTGGGAGGGGCGCCTGGGTGGCTCCGACGGTTAAGTGTCCGACTTCGGCTCAGGTCATGATCTCGTGCTCTGTGAGTTCGAGCCCCGCGTCGGGCTCTGTGCTGACAGCTCAGAGCCTGGAGCCTGTTTCAGATTCTGTGTCTCCCTCTCTCTGCCCCTCTCCCGTTCATGCTCTGTCTCTCTCTGTCTCAAAAATAAATAAACGTTAAAAAAAAAAAATTAAATAAAATAAAATAAAAATTGGGGACGTGGAGCAGATAGCAGAGAAAAGAAGAAAGGGAAAGAGAAATATACAAAGGGAGCTAAAGAGGAGGAGAGAATGGGGAAAAAAACATGGCACAAAACTTGCAAGAATAAAGGGGCTCAGTATAAAATTTCTGCTGGTGGAATCTAATGACCAATGTCTAACGATTTACATCAAATTATGTTTTGCCTCTGTTGCATACCTCCTGTCCCCTCCTCAGGCTTCAAGACTGACCAATGTGATTTTTACTGTGGTCACATTGAAGGAAATGAAAGAAAGGAGCATCAAAAAGAGGTGTGGTACATCTTTCCAATTACATAAGTCTTCTTTTGGTTGCTTTCATTAATGTTTTGTATATGAATCCTAAACGTTCTTGTTAAATTCGTATCAAATTACTTTTTATGGCTTTTAAGAATTTCAAATTCCAGTTGTTCATTGCAGTTAACTTTTGTATATTGAGAGCGTATCCTGTGACCTTGCTAAGCTCCCCTATTAGTTTCAGAGAGTTTTTGTAGATTCTTCGGGATTATCAGCATACACAACCACACTATCTGTGAATAAAGGTGGTTTTATTGTTTCTTTCCAAAAAAAATTTATACATATATATGTGTGTGTGTGTATATATATATTTATGCACAACTGACCGATGCAACTTGACCAGATATAACTCGCTCTTACCCTTATTGTTACAGATGAAGTGTTTCGGGCTATGATTTTGCCCATGATTCAAACCTGTCAGTTTGGCTAGACAGCTTAATCCAAAAGTCACATTCAAGTGAAAGTTGGAATCCTACTCATTTTGCCACACCCTAGAAGAAACCAGAGAAACTTGTGATTTCTGTTTAAAACGCAGAAAGCTGGGAAGCACGTTGCTTCACCATTACAACCAAAACAACCACAAATGCCAGGCAATCAACAAATTCAAAACTTTCTTGAACCCATGAGAGAGATAAGGTCTCAGAGCCAATCACTGACCTGAAAAGTAAGGAGAAAAGCAGTCTCCAAGACGAAAAAGGATACAAGAACTTGCATACCCAGGGGGAGAATCTGCCTGTTGCCACAGGACAATAGGCCAAATTCAGGTAAAATTTTTAATCCATTTCTAAATTCCAAGTGAGGACAGGAATGAGAATACAGAATCCCTGGGAACCACAGACACAAGCGCATTCACAACTCCTCACCCATTCTTCAAAAACCCTACCTGAGCTCCACAGAAAAAGACTGGGTCAGGACATGAGGCCCAAGAGAACCTCCATTCCTGTCCAAGTGGCAGAGAGGTAAACAGCTGTAGCAAAGCACAAAGCCCTGCCCACACGCTTCTCATCTACCCCTCCCACAGAAAAAAAGGCTTAAGCATCTGGGGTTAGGGCAGCAAAAGATTGTTGCCTTTCAAGTACTTTAAAGAACTACAGCTGGGGGAAGGGAACAGAAAAATAATTTACACCTGGAGCTGCCTGCTGAGGACCACACCATTAGCTATCTCAGCAGGGTTGCTGTTACTTCTTGTTATCTTTTTTGTTTGTTTTTTGTATACATCCACAAGGTAATCTTAAGTTTTTTATGAGAAAATAAGTGAATTGAATTAGCTAAAAGAATTTTGGAAAAGGAGAACCAAGTTTGAGGTTCACAGTAACTGATATCTACAAACAAAGCAGTAGCCAAGACTGTTCAGGGCTGGAGAAAGGATAGACCCGGCGGCCCAATGGGACTGGATGGAGGGTTCAGAAAAATGAAACACACCGGCACATATACAGGGGATCCTTGCCCAATATGGAGGGGAGGAGGTGGGTGTGGGAGTTAGGGGTGCCAATCCCCAGGTAGTGGAAAATCCACCTATTACTTTTTTATTTATTTATTTTACAGATAGAAAGTGAGTGTGAGCAGGGTAGAAGGGCAGAGGGAAAGAGAGACAGAATCTTAAGCAGGTTCCATGCTCACCAAGGAGCCTACGAGGGGCTAGATCCCATGACTCTGGGATCATGACCTGAGCCAAAATCAGGAGTCCGACGCTCAACTGACTGAGCCACCAAGGCATCCCTCCACTTATAACTTCTGAGTTATAGGCATCCCTCCAAGTATAACATCCCTCCACCTATAACTCCCCAAAGCTTAACTACAAATAGCCTAATGTTGATGGGGAAGCCTTACCAACAACATAAAACAGTCTAGTGGCAAACATTTTGTATGTTATATGTATTAAATGCTCTATTCTTACAATAAAGTTAGAGAAAAAAAATGTTGAGAAAATATATTTACAGTACTCTGCTGTAAAAAATACTCATATAGGCAGGGTGCCTGGGGATCCCCAAGATCTATCACTTGCTTCAAAAGTGTTTAGAATGGAGGAATGCCCCTTCTTGCAATTTCTTTTCCCGTTGCAACCTTGGAAGCCATTGTCTCAGCCACCCTCTGCTTCCGGGACCAACCAACACGGTTTTGTTTTCTTTAGCTTAGCTTCTAATGCCAATCAACCATAAACTCCCAGATTCCTCAAAATTATTCCTGTCAGGTGGAAGCTGCCGTCAACCACTTGATCAACATGCATCTGCAGGCCTCTACACTTACCTTTCTCTGAGCTTCTATTTCCACCAGGACGATGACGTGGCTCTGGAAGGCATGGGACACTTCTGCGGGTTGCCGAAGCGCAAGGGCTCCCAGCGTCTCTGGAAGATGCAAAACCAGCGCGGCGGCAGCACCCTCTTCCAGGACGTGCAGAGCCATCCCAGGGTGAGGGGAGTAAAACTGGACACTTCAGAAGCTGCCTCTGCGCTGGGGAAAGACCTGAAGTGGACCCTTTTGTATCTGCTTGCCATAGGCTCTGCCTGCGCCGTGTGAGTTCCTAGAGAACCACTTCCGGGAGGAACAGGTGAAACTCACCAGGAAGATGGCGACCACGTGACGAATTCTGCAGGCTGGCCGCCAGGCTAGGCTGGGCAAGTTAGGCTCACTCTCAAGCGTGAGTAGGAGCCTCCAGAACCCAGAGTCTGTTGATAATTCCCTCAGACATCCCCCTGACGTCAGGACTGCTGCCTGAACCTCTCCCTTCAGCTACTAGGCCGCTGTTTAACCACCTGGGAGTCTTCTTAAAAGCTGTGGACCAACTGGAAACAATAAAGCTTTTTGCAGGGCTGAGTGGGGGGATCTGACTACACGTGAATGCGCGCAAGTTCAAACCCATATTGTTCAAAGTTCAACTGCATGTTCAATTGATTTTCAGTAAACATGCAAGGAGATTCAATGAGTAAAGAATAGTCTTTCCAACAAATGGTGCTAGAAAAATTAGATATCCATAAGCAAAACAATAAGGAACCTTCACTCATGCATCTTGCCTTATATAAAAATTAAATGCAACTTGATCATAAAAATGATCCATTAAAGAACAGATTGATAGATTGGACTTCATCAAAACTTAAAACATCAGCTTTTCAAAAGACAAGGTTAAATAGTGAAAAGACAAGCCATAAAATAGAGGAAGTATTTGCAAGCCATTGATAGAGGGCTTATATCCAAATTATATTAAGAACTCTCAAAAGCAAATAAGAATAGAATTATAAGAAATGGGTAAAAGACTTGAAAAGGAATTTTACCAAAAAATGTAGAAGGATGTAAAACAAGCACATCATCTAAATGATACTTAATATCATTAGGAAATAGGGAAGTACAAGTTAAAAACAAAATGAGATACCACTATCCTTGTAATGGCTAAACTAAAAAAAAAAAAATAAGAAGTGCTGGTGAGGGGGCAGACCCACTAGAACTCTCATAGATTTCTGGTAAGATAATAGTATACCACTTTCGAAAGCATTTTTTTAGTTTCTTATGAAACTAAACATATATTTGCCATATGACCAGGAAATCTTACTCCTTGGTATATATTTACCCAAGTGAAATGAAAACCTGTCTTCACACAAAAACCTATAAATAAGGGGGTAGGAAGGCAGAAGTGTCAAAAGGGCACCAGTTACATTTCAAACAGCCAGGTCCAGGTAACTCCCAGGGCCCTGAGATCCCTCTGCCTATCCAGAGACACACAGTGACCTGGCCTGGGCAAAGCTCTTCTACCTCCACAGGCAGCACCAGCAGGAACTAGCAGGAGTCCCAGTGGCAACAGGCAAATCAAGAATCCAAAACAAAACATGGCAAGGCTCTAAGGATGACACTGTCTTTGGAAACACAGCCCACAATAGGCCAAGACCTACATGCTAAACCTAATAGAGTAAGTGCTTGCTAAAATAAAAGATTCAAATAGGACCCAGAATCATTGCAAATATACTGGCTGTCCTACTATACAATAGTTTAGCAAAACATTACCATTAGGGGAAACACAAGATCTCTTTGTATTATTTCCTACCCGTGCACGCAAACAATATTATCTCGATTACAATATACATGACAAAAGGGGCATTTGGGTGGCTCGGTCGATTCAGTATCTGACTCTTGATTTCCGCTCAGGTCATGATCTCAAGGTTCATGAGTTCAAGCCCAATGCCGGGCTTTGTGCTGAAAGTGTAGAGCCTGCTTGGGATTCTCTCTCTCCCTCTCTCTCTGCCAATCCCCTGCTCATGACTCTCTCTCTCTTTCTCTTTCTCAAAATAAATAAAAAAACATTTAAAAAACATACACAAAAAAAGAAAACTTATACATAAATGCTTATGTAGCAACTTTATTTGTGACTGTCCCAAACTGGAACCAACCCATACATCCCTCCACTGGGAAGCAGATAAAATAATGGTGGTACATTTACATAACAGGAAACCAATCAGCAGTAAGAAAGAACTACTGATACATACAACAGTCTTTTTAAATCTCAAAAGCATTATGCTTAGTTAAATAAGCCAGAGTCAAAAAGGTACATATTCTGTAATTCCACTTATGTTACATTCTCTCAGAGGCAAAATATGGGGGAATAAAAACCAAGGCTGGGGATCCGGTAGTTAGTAGTTAACTATCAGGGGTAAGTTGAATTTTGGAGGATGGAACTTTTTCAATATTTTGTTCTATATCTGGGTTGTGATTGTGGTTTCATGACTGTATGTTTTGGTTTTTTTCAAAAGCATACAATTTTAGAGGATGGAACTTTTTCAATATTTTGTTTTATATCTGGATTTTGGTTATGGTTTCATGACCATATGCTGTTTACAAAAAACACTCAGAACTGTACAACAAAAGGATGAAATAAAAAACTTTAAAAAAAAGGGTAAATTTTACTGGATGTAAATTTTACCTTAAATAAATAAAATGGGAAAAAAAGAAAAAACACATTAGTTTGACCCCTGAATATTCAAGACTGATTATGACTATAAAAAGTGAGTGGTGCTGGGTGTTTCAGTCTGTTAAGTGTCCAACTCTTGGTTTCAGCTCAGGTCATGATCTCATGTTCATGAGTTCAAGACCCACATTGGTCTCTGCACTGGCATTGTGGAGCTTACTTGGGACTCTCTCTCTCTCTTCCTCTCTTTCTGTCTCTGTTCCTCCCCACCCCCCTTGTGCTCTCTCTTTCTCAAAATAAATAAACTTAAAAATTTTTTAAATTAAAAACAGTGAGCCTATTATATAACCCATAAAAGTATTAAAACTGCAATTAAAGCATTTTTTAAAATCATCCATAGTCCTGCCATCCCGAGATGTCACATTCTTTTGTGTAGTGTCCATGTACACATTTTAAACAGAAACATATCCATAATCATTTTACATTTGTACATTATTCCATTTAACTAAAGTATAACTGACTTAACCTTTCCTTATTAATGGACATTTGGACCACATTATAATGTTTTAGCATGATAAGCAAAACTCCATTCAACATCTTGATATACATACTCATTTTTTCTTTTGATTTTTTTCACTTGGGCTAAATTTCAATGCATGGAATTACAGCAAGGAGCACTTAATTTTTCTTCACCAGTTTGATCATTTTTCCAAAAAGATTTTTGCTTATTTTCCACCCCGATAACAGAAATTAGTGCAATTTTATAATATCTCATATCCACTAATATATATGTTATATATGTAAAATTTTCAACTTAATATATGTAAAATGCAGTATTTTGCTTTAATTTCCATTGTTCATTTGTATCACTGATTACATTATTTCAAAGGTTTGTTTCAAATTTCAAATCCATGTGAGACATAGTTTATCCGTATCCTCTGTGCATATATACTTTTAATATATATGAACATAGCAATTTTGCCATGGATAAGTGGTATTTTCCTAAATGTTCCTTCCAGATTCATGAAAAATTATACAGGAATCTCTAAGTAAAAGGAAGCCAGGGACCATTGGTTTCATGGTGGCCACCATATGCTAATACTAGATGCTTAAAACTATTTGTTGGAAGGAGAGGGAGGAAAGAAGGGAAAGGAACTTACTCCCTCTATTAAAGAGCCATTATAAACAAGGAGTAATCATCTTAACAGGGAGGTTCATGAGAAGTCTCTCTGTCTTTTTCTTCTTGGAATTAGGACACTTTGCCATACTTTTTCCCTTTTAAAACTTTTGCTTATTCAATTTTAAAATATATGTTTATTTCTAAGGTGAAGGTGAAGTATCATCTGTTAACTGGAATACTGGATTTCTCTTCAGGAAGATGTGACAACTCTCGATGTACTTGGTTTTGAGGGTTTCGATTGTTTATTTTGCAGAAAGGAAACAGTGCTTAAAATAGGCGAGGTTTTGCTATTATAAACCCAAACGGCCGTTTTGTTTTGATTTGTTTTTTAAACTTCCCCTCTCCTGTCATCTTACTGTGTGTGACACCAATCTTAGTCAAATGAGGTATTTTTGTTTGTCAAGTGAGATGGCAAATGTAACAGGTACATTACTGGCACAATAGCGGGAATAGTATTAAATCTATCTTTGACAAGGAGTAGCGACATCACAGACTGGTGGTTCCATATGAGAATTGTCCTACACAAAATCATCCTAACTCACCCCCCGCAGAATAGCTCATGAGATACTGGTGGTCCATCTGGAGCCCTCAGAGCCAATTCTACTAATGCAGGAGGATGGTGTGTACGTGAGTGCATGGCTGGGATAATCCTGGGTCACGATCATTGGTGATGAACAGTGAAGGTTTTCAGAGAGGCCAGAATCAAAAAACGCCTCCCTTTTCACGATGACACAGAGCTCTGTATGCCATTGTCACACTAAATCCCCACATACTACATGTGCAGTAAC
Organism: Neofelis nebulosa; assembly: GCF_028018385.1. NCBI lineage: Eukaryota > Metazoa > Chordata > Mammalia > Carnivora > Felidae > Neofelis > Neofelis nebulosa. Next base: position 60,571,024 of record NC_080786.1, read on the forward strand.
TTAATAAAATGAAAGCAAACACTATTTGGAAGATTAGCTATAAGTCACACAGAATTTGGCAGCTCCAATTTGCATTTGAATAATAAACTGTAATAAGCCCACCACATACCAAGTTTGCAGCAGACTAATAGTGGAAAATACATACTTAAGGATATTGCAATCCAGGTGACAAAGGATACAAATGAATGTTGGAGTTGGGCGTAAAACTGTCCCGTGTTTTATTTGTCGATATTTATGAAAATGTATAACTGGTTCACGATTTCCATTTCCTGCACTGAATTACACAACAGGAACTTATCAGAGAAACCAGTTAATATCGACAGTATATTCCACTGTCACAATAACTGGTGGAACGGCTCAAAATAGCAAGTAGCCCTCTTGAATCTCAGGGATCTCCAGAATGACATACTTTCCAAACTTAACCTCAAAGGTAAAGGAGAAAACAAATTGGGATTACAGGAAAGCAATCACAATAGAGAAAAAAAAAATCTGAGATTAAAGGCAATGTAGCTAAAGTCTGTGGGATCAATGGTACTACCTTTAAAGAAGTTACTTGGAGGGAAAGCATGGGGAAGAGATGCAGGGATTTTTTTTTTTTTTGACATAAGTAGTGGATATTGGGAAAGATTTAGTTCATTCATGTACAGATTCATTTATTAAAACATTCATTGAATAGCTGCTGCTTCTGAGCCCTCTGGTGAGATCCTGAGATACAAAGATAAATACTATAAAAGATACATTTTGAAAAGATCTTACAAGTCAGTGGGAAAGACGATGTGTAGAGAGATGTTGTAAAATATGAAAGCCCTATAATAGAATTATGTACAAGGAAAACGTTTATAAGACTTTAAGAGGGGCACCACACTCTTCTGGTTGGCTGTGCTACCTAAACTAAACCTTAAGGATGAATACATTTTGTAAACATGATCATTTTGTTACTAGCATCGGGAAAACAATTCACAGTGTATTTATAAACGTTCTTTATTTTAGCCCTGAGAGTCAATCACACATTTAATATTTGTGACAAAAACTATTAAGAGCACAAACATTTCCTCTTCCGTGGGCTGACTCTGAAGACCTGAACTTCGATTGACCTTTCACTGACACAATCACTTTCCTTTGTTCATTTACTGCCCAGCTGTTTGAATTGGAAGACCTGAATAAACAAGTCTGATTCTTCACCTTGGACCAGGTTAGAGCCTCCAGATAACAAGGCTCTAGTGGGAAAGGCAAAGCATGCGTGCTTCATGTTCTCAGGATTGTAAGGTCAGGGCTGGTGATTTTTGGCAACCTCCCCCCAAAAAGAGTGTTAAGGAACTCGTTGAAATTATAAAGGACAAAATAAGAACTTTTTGGACAAGGGCTACCGGTGATTTTCACACTTTATTCTCTCAACCTTATAAAGATTATTGGTACTTTTTTGGGTTGAGAGATGTATTAAAGAAATGGTCGTGAAGTTGAAAATTACTACAATTGGAGAAATCACGACATATTCAAGAAGGCCTCTTTTTCAATTATTTTTGGTATAGGGTATTGTGTGATATGCAAGTGTCAAGTTGTGAATCCAATTAAATCGCCAAAAATCCTGGCAAGACAAAGTCCCTGTCTCAGATTACATAATTCCGGAAGACTGAAAGTCATAGAAAAGGCTGAGGTTTTAGAAGAGAAAATAGATTCCTGTGCAGCAACTTGAGAAAATTTCTGTCTACATGTTGGCATCTAGACAGTCTTCCTTATACTCGCCTAGTTAATATGAAAATATATGTCTCCCAAACCAACGAATGTCAATAAGGAATGTATCCTACTCTTCAGAGGTTTCAAAAATAAAACATTTTTAAAAATAAAAATTACCCAGGACACCTGGGTGGCTCAGTTAAGCATCCGACTCTTGGTTTCAGCTCAGGTCATGATCTCACAGTTTGTGGGTCCGAGCCCTGCCTTAGGGATCCACGCTGCCAGCAGAGAGCCTGCTTGGGATTCTCTCTCTCCCCCTTTCTCTGCCCTTCCCCACTAGAGCTCTCTATATCAAAATTTAAAAAATAAATAAATAAACTAAAAAAATATAGATACACTCTTATGTGGATCCTGAGAAACTTAACAGAAACCCATGGGGGAGGGGAAGGAAAAAAAAAAAAAGAGTTTAGAGTGGGAGAGAGCCAAAGCATAAGAGACTCTTAAAAACTAAGAACAAATGAGGGTTGATGGGGGGTAGGAGGGAGGAGTGGGTGGGTGATGGGTATTGAAGAGGGCACCTTTTGGGATGAGCACTGGGTGTTGTATGGAAACCAATTTGACAATAAATTTCATATATTGAAAAAATATATATAGAGAGAGATAAAAATCACCCATTACTTCACCACAAATTTGAAGTATACTAACAAGTGAATTCCAAACACACACACATGCACACATGCACTGAATCACCCTGAATGACACATCTCACAGCAACAACTATAAATAGGTGCAAATATTTCCAGAATATTGTCCATTTTATACAGGTATGCACTTGAAAAAAATGGACTTTATAAAGCATAGGTCTAAATAGGTCCATCTAGACCTACCTTACTTTCTGGTTATGTACTTTACTTTGAAATCCTTTAATGATAAACAATTTTTTTTAGCCTTTTTTTTTTTTATCACAAACAAGAGTCTAACATTTTATCACAAACAAGAGTCTATTGCCATTTCACGTACAAACTTCTGGAGATCACATGTATAATGTCTAGGTAATATAGAAAAAAGATCATAGTCTTTAGAGTCATAAAACATTTTATTTCAATTAGTTATATCATTTGCAATTTAAACAATTTTGGCCAAGTAGAACCAAACTTTCATCAATAGATAGGTGGCAATAATAATCCCTTTACAGGACTGTGAAGATGGGATGAGATAAAACATATAAAATCTATTTTTTTGAAAGAAAATATTAAATTTATTCAAAATGGATGAAATAGAGTAATTTCAGCTATGGTTTCCATTTCATCAAAACCTATTAAAACCTTCCAAAATTTTCATAATTCAGTCCTAGAAATTCTTGGAGCTGGGAGAATTTCCTGTTAGAAATGTGACCTCTACGAAAGCTCCCAGGAAATTTCAGAAAAATATAATCTTCTGTTTTAAAAGTTGATTGATTTGCCAAATGATGCAGCCAAGTTTGCTTCTCTAAATGCTTCTGATAAGGTCGGGTGCGCATGGCAGACTCTAGCTATATCTTCACAGGATGCTCCTTACTCCAACGCAAGAGTAGCTTCATTTATCATTTCACCAGCACCTGACCCGAGAATATGTGTTCCCAGTACCCTGTCCATGGATTTCTCTCCCAGAGTCTTCACCAGGCTGTCTGTGTCGGCATTGGTCTTTGCCCTGCTGTTGGCAGCAAAAGGGAACTTCCCAACTTTGTACTCTATACCCTCTTCTTTCAACTGCTCTTCTGATTTTCCAACCCAAGCAACTTCAGGGTGCACGTAAATCAGAGATGGGACACAATTGCAGTCAATGTGCACAGCACCACCAGCCACTCCTTCAACACAGATAACGCCTTCTTCCTCCGCTTTGTGAGCCAGCATTGGACCAGCAACCACATTGCCAATAGCATAGATATTTGGAATTTTAGTCTGGAATCTGGTATTGACTGGAATTCTACCTCCAGGCTTTAGTTCAATTCCAAACTCTTCTAGTCCCAAATTCTTAGTAAAGGGTCTTCGGTCAATGCAAACCAAGAGCACATCACATGTGATAACTTCAGTTTTACCACCAGAAGCACCTTCAATAGAAACATCATTTTTTCCATCTGATTTCTTGGTAGCACCACTAACTGTTGTATTCAATTTAAATTTAAATCCTTGTTTTTGAAGGATGCTTTGAAAGTTTTTAGATATTTCCATATCAATTTTAACTCCACCAACATGACCTAAAAACTCAACTGCTGTCACCAAGTCTTTGCCAAACTGAACCCAATTCTACACCTATTACTCCTGCACCAATGACAACCATCTATTCTGGAACTTATTTTTTAAAGATAAAGCAGCTGTAGATGACGCTATTGTATCTTCATCAATCGTGATTCCAGGAATAGGAGTAACTTCTGAACCTGTAGTTATAAGAATGTTCTTGGTATCGATAACTTGAGTGCTGCCATTGGCTTTTGTAGAGGTGACCTGATTTTTGACCATTATCTTTCCATATCCATTTATGTGAACAACCTTTTTCTGTTTGAATAAGTGGGCAATTCCACCAGTTAAAACTTTTACCACCGTACTCTTCTGCTCGATCATCTTCTCTAAATTCAAGTGAACTTCAGACATTTCAAATCCCCTAGATGCAAAATCTTTTCCATCGGTCATATGGTAATAATGACAGTTATTTAATAAAGACTTACAAGGAATACAACCAACATTCAAGCACGTTACACCAAGTGTTAAAAACTGACAACTTTCTTTGGATATGTGAGACTTGGGGTATAACTGTCTCTGGATAGCATGTTAGGTGAATGTAAATGTAAATGTCAACTATTTGAGGTACTTACTCCTTTATGTTAACCATTCTTATATTGCTATAGCATGTGTTTCAGATGCTAGGCCCTGGCCAGTCTCCTGGAAATGTTTTTAGCTCTTGCTGAGTTTGTCACCTGGTACTCATATTCGGACTAAATATAATTTCAGGTCCCATTCTCTGCACTTTGTCCAGACACAGTTATCAGGGCTTTCTTTTCAGACATGAAAGTGTTTTGGCTATCTATTGCTGTGTAATAAAGCACCTCGAGGATAAATGGTTTAAAACAATAACAATTTTATCTTTAATATTTATGTGGGCTTGCTGTGCTCAGCTGGGTGATTGTTTCTGTGTCATGAAACATGGGCTGGGCTATAGTCATCTGCGGGCTTGGTTAGGCTGGACCACCTGAGATGGTTGATCACATGACTGGCAGTAGAGGCGGGATCCCAGCAAAAACAAGTAGCCCATCTGGCCTATCAACCAGAGCACCCTCACATGGGCTCTACCTGGGTGCTCACAGTGTGGTGTCCAGCGTCTAAGAAATGTTTCAAGAGTGTCATTTCAAGGTAAAGTCTTCATAAATCTAGGCCTGTAACTGGCACAGCATCTATTCTGCCATATTCTATTAATTAAGGAACTCAGTGGCCAGCTCAGAATGGGCAATCAAGTCAACCTGTCAATGGAAAGAGTGACAAAGAATTTGTGGCCATTTTTAATCCACCATGCACGGATATATAATAGCCAGATTGCAAAAATATATCATTAAAGTCCCAGATAGTGGTTGTTATGTAAAGTCATTGGCTTTTAGGCGGTATTTTTCCTCTTTTGTACATTTGTCTTTGAATTCTGCCTGAAATTGTGTAATCTTAGGATGGATTAAATCAGAGTAGATTTCCTTCTACTGCAGGACACTTTGATGACTCTTTATCCTCTTAGATCTATTTCTCCTGTCTAACACAGCATTATTTTCCTAATGAGAAAAGAAAACTGTTAGGAATAAAGTTTATCAATATCATTGAATGTAAATTCATTATTAACTCTTAGATTAATCATCCAAATTGACTTGGACCCTATCAATAAGAGACTGATGTTGGCCACTCTGCTTTAGAGTAACTATGGACCTAAGCTTCCTTCCCATTTGAAATAATATGTAGAATCAAAAAAAAAAAAAATCACTGAATGTTCTTCATAACTTGGAAACCTATGCCAAACTAATTCCTTACCAAGTATTTTACAAAGAAATTTAAGATCCATGGCTCTTCAAATGCATACATGTAATCTGCATCAGTTCTAATCAAACTGAAATTTGATAAAACAAATTTTCTTCCTGGTAGATGTAGTAATTCTTATATTGCAGAGTCACACCATCTGTTGTAACAACATCATTTTGGGGATTTCTTGGAGAACATATTTACAAAATCACCCTATATGCTATTAAAATGGAAGCCACAATGGTAGAATTTAAATGCATCAAATTTGATGTTTATCATTGCCTAAAGAAAGCCTCAAGCCATCTCTACCTGCAAAAGAAACTAAAGCAGTGGTTTCTAATATAAATTAATCAAGAGCTGTCACAGAGTCTATACCATCTGTCATCACATAACCCCAAGTCTTCACTTAGCACTGAAGCTCAGGAGTTTTACTCTCTCTAGATTAACTCATTTTGGGATTCCATAGTGTATGCAATCAGTAAAAACTGATACATGCACACTGCAACACTCATAGTATGTCTGATATCAACAAAGCCATTCCCAAATATTATCTCACTCTGCTAATTGTTAAAGGTACTATGGATGTTATACATTCTTCCACTTGACACCGATCACATAGCGATATCATTAAAACTGTCCTGATGAGCATTGCCTTCCCACAGGTTGTTTCTTCAGCCATTGAAAAAACCCATTTTGTTTGTGGTATGACCAAGAGAACAGCTCATAAGAGACACCTGGGCACCTGTTCACTACAGTTCCAGATAAGAATCTGGAAACTAACACAGAGATTCAGTTCTATTTCATCAAGATTCAGACATTACACTGATTGTGAAAGTCAAAAATGTAATTTCTGGAGCAAGAAGAAAACTGAAAACCAGTCTAATCATTTTGTAAAAAGTCCATTTACTGTGTAAGCAGTTCAACATACCACATTAGTTTACTAGTTATCAGAGACACTACTTAGTTAAGATTTCACCCTCGTGTATTTAAAATCACCTGCAAAGCTTTTAATAAAATAGGTACTTGGGATTTATATCCCCTGTGTTTCTGATTTAAGCATAAGATTTGAAAGTAAATATATAACTTAAGCAGACCCTTAGCCACAGGGCAAGTGTATCAACAATTAATAATTACCAGGGTGGCAATATCAGGGATAGTAAAGTGACTTTCATTCATTCAGTAATAATTCAATTTTAGCATCACCCATTTGCTAACCCTGTTGATAGAAGAAGCTCCTACGGTATCAGGATTTAATTTATGCTAGAATATTTTAATCACCAGCTTATCAGAAGGCAAACTTACTTAAAACTCATTTAAAACTTTTCTTTAAGTTCATTTATGTTTATTTGGAGAGGACAGAGATAGCACAAGTGGGGAAGAGGCAGAGAGAGGAACCCAAGCATGCTCCCTGCTGCCAGCATAGAGCCCATCATGGGCTCAAACTCACAAAACCACAAGATCACGACCTGTGTGGAAACCAAGAGTTGGATGCTTAACTGACTGAGCTACCCACACACCCCAAAACTTATTTAAAACTTAAAGAAGTTATGCTTGGGTACCTAAATTTTATTTTTTAACAGGAAATTATCACTTTCTAAGGCTAACAAATCGATACTATTAGATTTGCACAGCGAAAGAGTCTTTGTCAAAATGGCTCCAAAATAAGAATAGCCACCCCAAACCTTCCTAAGTTTACACAATTTCTATCACTGTTTTCTTCCTTGAAAGACAACCACAGCAAAGCCGTTTCATTGACTATTGTCATTATAAGAAAATGCCAAAACATCAATCAGGTATTAACATACAGTATAAGAGCAAAAGCTGCTAGCATATTGAAATACATGCAATGCACTATTTTTTTTAACCAGTGATGCTTTCCTTGTGATGCAAGAGAAGCAATTAGCCAAAGATTACCTGATGGCACTAAGATGTACACTATTAAAGAAAAATGGTATCTACAGAATTGAATTATACAAAGATGGGCAAGAGCACTCCTTTTTAAGGAGTTGGAATGTCCTCAGTCAGAGCTACAATTCAGCCTTTCAAATCACTATAGAATGCAAGCCTTTTTGTGATGTACTTTCTGAATTTTTTTACACTTCTTGAAGCATAGTTGATCTACAGTAACCTATTAGTTTCAGGTGTACATCATAGTGATCCAGTATTTTTATATTTTACAAAATGATTCCCATGAGAAATCTAGTTACCATAATTATGTCACCACCTATACACTGCTAGAATTTACTGCCCTGTATTTGTGACCACATGCTCTCCCTCATACTTGGAAGAACAGTCTCTAAGATTCTAATGTTGAATCTTGATTCTTCTATCCTTTGGTTGTTTCCAGATCATGCTGTAGCAAGTTCCATGGAAGATCTAACTCATCACTTTCAGCCTGTAAAATTATGTAGTTAGCTCCATGGAAACCTAGACTGAGAGGTAACAATGAGAGTATATGCAATAGGAAAAATTCCAAAGAATTATGTTCTATTGACAAGCTGTCAAAACAAATGATATCCCCCCAAAAGATTACACTTTAAAAAATTAAGTTGTTATTAAGGATAATAATCATCAAGTCTTGCGGTACTATGAGCATTGCATTATAATATTGTTTGCATGAAAATTGTAGGAAATAATACTGACATGTAAGGATTACAGAAAGTGTCCAGATATACGATATAACAAGTTACATAGTCCCTGTTTCTGTATAGAAAATAGGTAAAATGCCTTAGTTATTTATCCATATTAATTTTCAAGGAACTTATCAAAGAAAAACTTTTTTATGCCATTATTTTCTTTGATAGCCACATGTTAAACAAGGGAGTCAAGTAATATCAGTAGAGTTTTTATACTTTTTAATATAAATTTCTATTTTCAGGTTTCTCTCAGACTTACCTATGAAATCATTAATTTTTTTAAAGTATGTGTGGGCAAATATATTTCATCATGATTAATTTCATTTCCTTGGTCTTGGACCAACATTCTAGCTAAGTTAACTCTGTTTTCCATCTCTTTAAAAATGTGTCTTTCACTATATTTTTATTAAAAAATTTTTTCTTTCAGTTTTATTAAAATAATGACATATAGTACTGTATAAGTTTAGTGACAGCATAACTTGACTTATGTATATTACAAAATGATTACAATAAGTTTAGTTAATATCCATCATCTCATATAGATATATTTAGAAGGTAATTTTTTTTTTCCTCGTGATGAGAACTTTGTATCTACTTAGCAATTTTCAAATGACCATACGGCCGTGTTAACTATTATCATCTGTTGTACATTACATCTGCAGTAGGTATTTATCTTATAACTAGAAGAATAAAAGAATTTCTATCTTTTCTTAATATTTATTCTTGAGAGAGAGTGTGTGAGCAGGGGAGGGGCAGAGAGAGGGAGACACAAAATGTGAAGCAGGGTCCAGGCTCTAAGCTGTCAGCACAGAGCCCAATGTGGGGCTCAAACTCACAAACCGTGAGATCATGACCTGAGCCAAAGTCAGATGCTTAATCAACTGAGCCACCTAGGTGCCCCATAGGATTTCTATCTTTTTATCACCTTCATCCAATTCTTCCAAACCCCACCCCCACCTCTGGTAACCACAAATCTGATTTCTGCAAGGAAAACTTCTTGAGTTTTACATTTTATGGTTTTGTACATATCATTATTTCTAATAACACTACCTTTGCCCTACTTAAAATAAGGGTTTCTTTTACATGAGAAATCCTACATGAACTATCACCATCAAGACTCATTTACCTAAGATAAGGCACTTGTTGGATGAAATAAGTAATAAGAATGATCATTTCTCCATCTCTCAACATGCCATTCTTTGACCAATTATCCTAATCAGTACTACTGAATTACTAATCAAATGATACCTCAATATTTTCCTCAATCATCTTTACCCAGACTGGCCTTAGAAGATATGTATAAACATGTACATGCACACACACACACACACACACACACACACACAAACACACACACACACACACACACACACAAATACAAACAACACACATAATCTAGATGTTTCTGTCTCTAACTCCTGTCATAATCATTTTTACCATAAGGGTTCGTCTTTTCTGGTTCTCTAGGACTGATGGAGCTGGACTAAGGTAAATGTCTGTATCCATGGCACAAGTATTGCAGCACAATCTGTAAGTACCATATAAGTTTCAGTGTATTTATGCTATTTTAGAAAAATCTTGCTAATCAACCTTGAAGGTATTATTTCCAGGAATAATTGCTTGATAAAAACAGGGCCATTTGAAGGATCTGTTCTAGAAGAATGACATTGATTTTTCTGTAATATTATTAGAGAATTAACCAAGACCCAAAAGGGAAGGAAAACATAATAAGCCTTTTCCAGGCATCTTAGTTACTTGAAGAGCACATATATCTGGCATGACAAAAATAAATTTTCAGAATTGCTTTCCCTTTGGTTTGCTCTATTTATTTACATGATTTAATGAATGTGAATATAAGGGCTTTATTAATCCTAAAGAGAGAGAGAGAGACCTCCTTTTTCTTATCTGTTTTGTTACAGACACATGAATATCCTATTATGATAGTGTAAAACTTTTATTTATAACATTCTTGAAACACTGGGGGTCGAGACAAGAAATTTAACAGTAATTTCACTTATTAGATTTGAAGGTGGAAAAAACAGATTTGAAGGTGGAATATCTCCTTTAAAGGGCAATTAAAAATTTGTTTGTCTAGATCCTGTGACTATAAGGAATGTTCAAAAAGTTAAAACCATAAAATACCAGAGGTTATGTTTTAGGAATTGGAAGCTTAAATGGAAAGAATCTTGTCTAAATGGCCCCATTTAAAATTATGTCAGGTTTCCAGCCAAATAGTAGAAATAAAAATACTTATCTGATCTGAATGGAAACACAAAGCTTTAAAACTCACTGGGCAAAAGCATGACTGGTTTTTGAGTTAGGTATTTTGAGCAATTCATTAAAACTTCAGCCACTGGAATTATTAATGACAAAATGTACCTTCAAAAGTATTCTAGCCCTATCTGGCTGCCAGGGGTTATCTCTGTCACACAGGATTCAGAAGTTTGGGCAAGTCTTTCACTTGGTTAAAAAAATGAAAGTAAAGATCATTTAGTAGGAGTGCAGGCAGATTCAATCTTTCTGGAAAGCAATTTAATGGTATTTATTTTAAAACATAAAGCTTTTTAAGTGTGTGTTCACTTTGATTTTGTTTGGGTTTTCCAAAATGAAGAGAGAGAAAGAAAAAAAAATACTGAGTCAAAGTTTCAGACACTGTTTGGTATGTGATTTCAGGAAGCACATAAGAGAGTGGGGAAGCGAGATGGAGGCAAGGGAAGCCAGGGTGTGTTGATGAGTAGTTTACCTCTGTGGGCAACTGGGATTCAGTCTCACTGGGGACCATCTGAGAGACTGGAATGTACCTCATTATACCACTGAGAACTCATGAAGTTGGCAGATTTACCTACCATCTCTCATTCTTTGTGGATTGAGGGTCACTCCAATGAAATAAAGTCTCTGGTTCATCTGGCTCTATGATGCCAAGTAGGCTAATTACCACATTGACTCTTAGGCCACAAGACTCAGGATATCCTCACACTGCATAGGAATTATATGCAGATGGCCACCTGGGTAGACAAAGAAGACATGAGTACGGTTGTCTGCTATGCCCTTTGACCCAGAAAATCACATGTAGAAATTTGTTCTTCCATCATGCCTCTCACAGTGAGAGATGAATCCTAGCAAAATTTCAAATAGGCTTTGTTATAAGCACATGGTTATGTAAGAAGTCAGTGGATTTTTGTTTAATGTTAGATTCTGTCAAGAAGCCATTTCGTCCTACAATCAATTCGAATTTCTATCAAAATTATGGTCTATTAACTAATCTGTTTTATGAACATATAATCACAGTACATCCTGCTATCATGTGATGCCTGACAATATGACCAAATGAATATTCTTAGGAAACTGAAGAGAATCTCCACAGAGTTGCCAGATTTAGCAAATAAAAACTGTGGGACACTCAGTGTACTGTTTTCCCGGGCTACTATATCAAAGTGCCACACAGTAGGTTCCTTAAAACAAAAATTTATTTTTTCACAGTTCTGAAGACTGAAAGTTTGAAATCAACATGTCTCTGTCTCTCTATGCAGCCTTCAGAGAAGGATCCTTCCTTGATTCTTCCATCTTCTAGTGGTTGCTGGCAATCCTTGGCGTTCCTTAGCTTATAGATGCATCATTCTAATCTCTGCCTCCACCTTACATGATCTTCTCCTCTCTATATCTCTGTGTCTGTTCTTCTTATAAGGACATCAGTGATTAGATTTAAGGCCCACCATCATTCAGGATGACCTCATCTTAACTTGATTACATATGCAAAAGCTTATTTCCAAATAAGGTCACATTCACAGGCACAAATTTTGATGAAACCTATCTCAACACTGTACACCCAGTTAAATTAGAATTTTAGGTAAACAATGGATATTGCCCCCAAATATTGCATGGGGCATACTTATATTAAAATTTTTTGTTTACCTAAATTTTAAATTTAATTTGATTTTTTTGGGGGGGTGGAGAGAGAGCACACATATGTGCATGTGCACATGAGTAGGGGAGGAGCAGGAAGAGGGGTAAGAGAGAGTCTTAAGCAGGCTAAGTAGGCTCCAAAGTCAGCAAAGAGCCCAACACAGGGCTCAATCCCATGACCTAGGAATCATGACCAGAGCCAAAATCAAGTCGGATCCTCAACCAACTGAGCCACCCAGGTGCCCCTAATTTGATGTTTTGTATTTTTATCTGGAAAACTTACTCATAAAGAGTATTCAGACTCTTCAGCATTACCTCATTTCTACATGGCTTTTGAACAGACTGTTTCTGAAACTGGAGCTTGAAATTAATAAAAAGCATCAAAGATTCTCAGGTTATCCTGAGGCTTGAAGTCTAATCCACTTTCTTTAAATAATTACATAAGTATACGGATTAGTCTTATTTGTTGTTTGCCCCATTTTCCATTGGAGTCTGAAGTTTTGATGAATTCCGCTTAATAAGTATTGAGCTATTCACAATATATAAACATAAGTGTGAATATTGAGTATGGGCACTCAGTCAGATGGTAGAAAAAGAGAAGATGTGCTTCCTGCCCCCAGAGAACTTACAAGTTAGTTCTACAATTTGATTTTTTAATTTTTATTATTTTTTTAAGTAGGCTCCGTGTCCAGCACAGAGCCCAACACGGGGCTTGAGCTCATGACCCTGAGATCAAGACCCTGGGATCAAGACCTGAGCTGAGATCAAGAGTCAGACACTTAACCAACTGAGCCACACAGGTGCCCCACAAGATAGCTCCAGTGGTAAGGAAGTCACCTTCCAAACTGCTGCCAAGACAGAGTATGTACCACCAAAGGTGTATAAGCAAAGTAGAAGGAACCTCAACTAATTGCTTCTGCTCTGGAAGGCTCAGGTCAGATTTCATGGAGAGATAACTTTGGAATTAGGCCTTAGAAGATCAATAGGACAGAAATGTGAAGTTGGATGGAAGATAATATCCTCAGTAGAGAGAATAACTTGACCAAACATCGGAATCTGTTTAAGGATAAATGAGTTATCTAATTCAGTGGTTCTTAAAGTTTATTGTCTATCAGAGTCCCCAGTATCCTGAATTCCTGGAGTTCCATCTCAAAGAATGCTAATTCAGTAGGTCCAGGATCGTTCATTTTCTTAAAAAAAAAATTCCCCAGGAATTAAAAAGTGTAATATAGACCCAAATGGGCAATATCTCAAACACAAAGTTTATATTTGGTTCACATCACATTCCTAGGTCAATTTGGTAGGCTAGGGTCAGATTTGGTAGGAGTATATTGGCAGAGGAAATCTATTTTGTATTTCCATAACATAAGTTATTTTTAGATCCACTCAATGATCTGAGAACTTTTTTAGCCAAGATGATTTTTCATTAATACAAGTACCTTCTTTCCTTCTTTTCATAAATAGTAAAAAAAAAAAAAATTTCCTGTTACTCATTCCCCATGAAACAGTTAAAAAGTCAAAGAATAATTCCCATTCCAAACTAATTTGTAAATGCCCCATTATTGATGGTTTCCAATTAGTAACACAAAATGAAGAAGACCTAATGTCCTCAGTTCTAAAACACGAACAAAACTGTGCTAATTGGTTATTTATTTTAGCTTACTGATAGAAACGAATCAGGAGCACATGAGGTAAATTGCACTAAAATAGAGAAACTGGCTAACTTTTTATGTAAACCACTTAAAAAAGTGTCTAAAAATAAGTGTAAATCACTAAAAATACCAGTGTGAGTCAAACTCCAGGAAATGCAGACTGTTGCTTGTTGTGTCTCTGCATTTCAAATGATGTTTAGGAGAAGAAAAAAAACCTACTTCTCAAAAAAGACAAAATACGCAACTCTACACATAGGAATGTGAACTTTTAGAGAGATGTTTCCTGACACCATGGAAATGCTGAAGGTGTCTAACTAGAAGATTTCTTGTTCTCTTGATTTTAAAAAGGTCTCACTGCATTTGTATGCCATGCATCATTTTCTCATAAGCAGAACACCAAGAATGTATTAGTCTGAAAAGGTCAATGAACTACCTCTCATCTATACACTTGGTAATGATAACTACCAGTGCCTGCCCTGTTGCCTTTGGTCCCTAATAACTGTGATGGATGGAGAGGGATGGGGCCTATTGTTAGCAGTACCTCTACTATATTGGTAACCAGTCTGACACTTAAGAATGTCACTGGAGATATCCAAGGTCACAAGGCTTCCTAGTGAGAGAAGCATGGCTTGAACCTGATTTGCAATCCTGATTAATACTCCCTTGGTCTTCTTATCACTCTATAAAGTTCCAAATTATTTCAGGAAAAGCTTATCCTCAGGAAATAATGTACCAAGTAGAGAATAGGCAATTGTTCTATTTGCTTCAGATTTGTGAGAAGTATTATTGGGTTGGATTATTTGTGAGAAGTAGTATTAGATGTGGGTTAAATAGCTGAGAAGCAGTTATTGAAGATATGCAACCATTGTTAGGATTTAATATCTCTGTGGTTTTGTTTTAAAATACTTAGTAAGCTGAACTAATCAATATGATCAAGTAACAGTCTATAAAATTCTATTTTAAAGCAAAGCTGTTAAAGAATCCAAAGATAAAATCAGAAACTAGGAAGCCCCTGCTAGTAATCCCCTTTATCATGTTAATGAAATTCAAACCAAATCATGATGAACATTCAGAAATGAAGGGTTTAAAAAGGAAAATGTGAAAATTGACTCTGCAGAGTTTCATTGAAAATCAAGTCTTAATAGCTATGTTTTAAGATCATGAAAATGGAGGGTTATTGGACAGGCTTTTAACCATCATAGCAATAACAAGGTATCACTGTCATCAAGTAACATTGTTTGCAGTGAAAAGTGTGATGCATATTTTACCATTCTTAGTTGAAATAAACTGTATTATTATGCCCCATAGAATCAACCCAATAGCTTCCTATTCAGACCATCTTAAGGAACCTGTGGCTTCAATAATTCTCAACTTTGAAGGTTCTTCAGCAAACAGACACAAAAGCTGAATTTCTAACAATAGGGAATAGTTAATTGGATTATGATGTTTCCTTACACTGGCATATTATCTCATGAAGAGTTTTTATCGACAAGGCAAAAATGCTCATGATCTAATATTAACCGCAGAAAAATCATGAGAATTGAATTAGTTTGTGAGGTCTGCCATAGCAAAATACCATAGACTGGCCTAAACAACAGAAATTAATTACCAGTTCTGGAGGTTAGAAGTCAAGATCGAGGGGTCAGCAGGCTTGGCTTCTTTAAGGTTTGGGCCTGCAGATGACCACCTTCTTGTTGTGTCCTCACATGGCTTTTCCTCTGTGTGTGCTCACACCTGCTGTCTCTTCCTCTGCATATAAGAGCACCAGTCCTACTGGATTAGAGCCCTCTTCTAACAGCCTCATTTCAATTTAATCACACCTTTAAAGACTTTGTCTCCAAATAAGGTCACATTCTGAGGTACTAGGGGTTGGGACTTTGCCACATCAATTTTGGGGGAGACAAAATTTAGTCCATAACACCAATTATATATAGAAAGGTTTTTCTCTGGTTATATGTGTGTATATTTTATGATAAGAACTAAAAGGAAATATAGCAAAAAGTTAACAGAATTAAATGAGTAGGGAGAGGATTTTTTTTTCCAATTTACATCCAAGTTAGTTAACATATAGTGTAATAATGGTTTCAGGAATAGAAGTCAGTGATTCATCACTTACATATAACACCCAGTGCTCATTCCAGCAAGGGTCCTCCTTAATGCTTCTTGTCCACTTAGCCCATCTCCTCATCCAACACCCCGCCAGCAACCCTCAGTTTGTTCTCTGTATTTAAGAGTCTTTTCTGGTGTGCCTCTCATTCTGTTTTTATACTATTTTTGCTTCCCTTCCCTTATGTTCATCTGTTTGTATCTTAAATTCCACATATGAGTGAAGTCATATGATATTTGTCTTCCTCTGACTTATTTCACTTAACATAATACCCACTAGTACCATCCATGTTGTTGCAAATGGCAAGACTTCATTCTTTTTGAAGGACAAGGTTAATATTATTTTCATCCTTATATTTTTCTGAATTTTAAAGCAATGCATGCTTATTTAAAGAGGAATGACCACTTTCTCACACCATTCACAAAAATAAACTCAAAATGGATAAAGGACCTCAATGTGAGACAGGAAACCATCAAAACCCTAGAGGAGAAAGCAGGAAAAGACCTCTCTGACCTCAGCCGTAGCAATCTCATACTCGACACATCCCCAAAGGCAAGGGAATTAAAAGCAAAAATGAACTACTGGGACCTTATGAAGATAAAAAGCTTCTGCACAGCAAAGGAAACAACCAACAAAACTAAAAGGCAACCAACGGAATGGGAAAAGATATTTGCAAATGACATATCAGACAAAGGGCTAGTATCCAAAATCTATAAAGAGCTCACCAAACTCCACACCTGAAAAACAAATAACCCAGTGAAGAAATGGGCAGAAAACATGAATAGACACTTCTCTAAAGAAGACATCCGGATGGCCAACAGGCACATGAAAAGATGTTCAACGTCGCTCCTTATCAGGGAAATACAAATCAAAACCACACTCAGATATCACCTCACGCCAGTCAGAGTGGCCAAAATGAACAAATCAGGAGACTATAGATGCTGGCGAGGATGTGGAGAAACGGGAACCCTCTTGCACTGTTGGTGGGAATGCAAACTGGTGCAGCCACTCTGGAAAACAGTGTGGAGGTTCCTCAGAAAATTAAAAATAGACGTACCCTATGACCCAGCAATGGCACTGCTAGGAATTTACCCAAGGGATACAGGAGTACTGATGCATAGGGGCACTTGTACCCCAATGTTTATAGCAGCACTCTCAACAATAGCCAAATTGTGGAAAGAGCCTAAATGTCCATCAACTGACGAATGGATAAAGAAATTGTGGTTTATATACACAATGGAGTACTACATGGCAATGAGAAAGAACGAAATATGGCCCTTTGTAGCAACGTGGATGGAACTGGAGAGTGTGATGCTAAGTGAAATAAGCCATACAGAGAAAGACAGATACCATATGTTTTCACTCTTATGTGGATCCTGAGAAACTTAACAGAAACTCATGGGGGAGGGGAAGGAAAAAAAAAAAGAGGTTAGAGTGGGAGAGAGCCAAAGCATAAGAGACTCTTAAAAACTGAGAACAAACTGAGGGTTGATGGGGGGTGGGAGGGAGGGGAGGGTGTGTGATGGGTATTGAGGAGGGCTCCTTTTGGGATGAGCACTGGGTGTTGTATGGAAACCAATTTGACAATAAATTTCATATATTGAAAAAAAACCGAAAAAAAAATAAAGAGGAATGAATCAAATTACTATTTGAATCAATTACAAATGAATCATTAAAAATAACAGGATTATCTGATTAGAGGAATACTGTTAACGGTAAACCAAAGTACTTCCATACTAACCTATCTATATCAATGATTATCTTTCTCTTTTTTCTTTCATTTCTTTTTTTTTTTTTTAAACTATGAACTATTTCTTCAACAAAAGTCTTAGGCAGTAGCTCAAGATATAATATTGGCAAAAGGAGAACTACTCTAGTTGATGCAAGGTCATTTTCTTTGTAAACTATAAAGAATTCTGTTGACCACAGTAAATTTTTAAGTACTTTGAGGGCATAGACTAAATCTTACTCATCTTTGAAATTTTAGTCCCTAGCATAGTGCCTTCAACTGAATGTGTACTCAATAAATATATCAAAAGACAAGACACTCAACTATCTCATAACTATTCTTTAAATAAGAAGACAACAGAAAGTATACTAGATTTGAGTCAAAGTAATTTTGTTCAAGCACTTGTTCTGCTAAATATCACATGGGTAACTTTCAGCAATCCACATAAGTTCTCTGTGCTTTGGTTTCCTCATGTATTGGTAACAAAGAAGAAAAATCAATTTTCTTAGCTGGTCTAGGTTCAGGGAGAGAATTGCCTTTGTTTAGCAAAGGTCTGTGATAAGACACTAAGACACTTGGGATAAAAGATAAGATTCTAAGAACAGGAGCCAAGACAGGAAAAAAAAGGAAAAAAAAAAAAAGAAGGCTTAGTTTCTTTGCACAAGAAAATGAGATAAATAGATAAATTTGGTTGTTTGGCTCTTACTATTGAAGGGACACTGTGAAGAGAAAAAAAAAAGTCAAAGAAGAAATAGAAAGGGGAAGAGAGAGAGATGACAGCAAGATGGTGAGAGTGTGGGGGAAATGTGAGATATTCCAAGCATTAGAAATCTCTGTGGCAAGCAGGAGAAAGGTTTAATGTACAATTTTAAGTTGTTTGCTATGTAAGGTGCAATTCTCTTACACTGGAGAGCTCTCTGTTATTGTTGATGGTAAACATTGGGAGATGTGGAAGAAGAAGGGATGACTCATGAGAAAGAGCAAGTCCATCTCCAGAGTGGAGAAAAAGAACTAAGGCAACCAGGAGAAGGCAAGGCAGGAAGAATTTACAAAAAAACACTTTAGGAAGGACTTTGGATTTCCACAAACCTGAATCGATCTTGTAAAATCTTAAGTGGTTTTGAGTTCTGAAGTGATAGCCTGGGTCATATGTTAAATGGGATCATTAGGTACTACTGCTGACTTTATAGATTTACTTTATCAATCAAACGAGATAATAACAGCTGGTATTTGTACAGGACTTACTATATATGCTAAGCACTTTTGTAAGTGCTGTAAATATTTTTATTCTTTTGCCCCTCACAATGTCATAAGGCTCCTATTGCACATTTTTTTCTGCACTTTATAGGACAGTAGAAGTAACCTGCCCCAGTTCACGTAGCTAATAAGTAATTGATAGAGGCAGCATTCAAAATCTGTACTAACTACACTGTTATAGCCCAGAGTAATACAATAATGTGTGTAAACTGAACTATACTGTAAGTAATGCAAAGCATCTGTCTGGCACTTAGATTCAGCAATCCCAGCTAGGAAGAAAAAGAGTGGGAGAAGTATATAGGAATTGTGCCACCTGCCTTAGTAATCACCTCACAGGTGTAAGTTGTATAGGCTTTCCTAGGATGGCTTGAAACATCCTTCTGCTTAACGTTATGGAGATTGTGCTTGACATCAGAATTCAGCCACAAGGAGTGATTGGAGTTGAAATCCAGTATCCAAGCCACATGCCCATTGGGCTAAGCTACTCAAAGGGAACACTTTTGTAAATCTCACACCTTTGTAGTTTAACAGTGGGTCCTGCTTCTTCTCCCTCCTGACCTAACCAGCAGCTACTCATCATTAGAGATTCCCCTTCAACCCCCAGGGTCTCTCTACTTCCACTTAGGCTCCTCACCCCATGCTCATACTGACATTCTGCTTGAGTTCACTCTATCATATACCATCTCTCCCTCCCCACCCGCTCCTTGTGTGTAAGTCTCTTAAAGCCAAGAGCTTTTTGTTTCCCAAGCCCAAAATGCCCAGAAAACTGCTAGGAACACAGGTCTTCAGAAAAAGTGGTTTTTTTTGTTTTTTGTTTTTTGTTTTTTTAATTTCAATAAAGGAATGAAGAACCAAATAGATTCTCCTTGTGAGCAATGTGCTTGGCAACTGTAAGTCACACAGCCTGGAAGTGATTTTGTGTGAAAATCCTGAGCTGAAATTTAGTTTTAGCCCTGACTCTAACTAGCTTGATAACTTTGGGCAAGTTACTTAACCTTGCTGGCCCTCAAGTTTCCTTATAAAATCATTGGTTTGGGTTAAATTGATCTTTCAGGTCAATTCTAGTTCTTAACCTTCTGTTAGCACTGTTTCTCCTCTGTCATAAGTTTGATTAATGAACACACAACCCTTATAACTCATTGGTCTGCTAGGAAACTCAGGCAAAATGTTTGCCTTAAAATCATTATTTTTGTTTGTTTTTCTTGGTCCAAGTTCAAATATTTACAGTCCTTAGGCATTAATAACTTCTTTTCTATTATACTCTCACTAAATGTGTTCTTAGCCCCATGATCCAGCTTGTATGTCCTTATTACTAATGGCTCCAGATATAAACTATGTGGCATTAAAAGAGAATGATTTTTCTATGATAGCTAATTGCTCCAACATTTCTTTTTTGAAATACTAAAAAAAAAAAATAGTAATAGATGAGAGTGAAATGGCTGGAGATTTTAATGCCTTAAGCACTTTAACCTTATCCAACAGCTCAGGTCGATCTGCTTGGCAGACGTGCCAACAGGAGGGAACATAGCGGGTGGGAAACAAGATATTAACAGGCTCAAATGCATGGCAATTAGCAGTCCATTATCTCCACATCAGGGCTAGATTGGTTTCCCAATAAGCCTCTGAATTAACCAGCCATCACATTCCAATGCAAATCAATTAAAGACATTTTACTGTATCATTTTCAGATTTCTTATAAGTAAATTTATTTATATTTGCTTAATTCCATGTATCTTTGATAAACTGGCATGTTTAAAGGTCTTGTTGTACAGATATGATATATATCATTTCTGGGTGATTTCAAACCACAGAAGAAAAACAGCATGAATTTCCGCTTAACCTAATTTCATAGTTAATAATAATAAAAGTTAAAAATAGCTATTGATAGTGGTAGTATGTAGTTTTAAGCCTGGCAAATATATATTTGGGAAACATTACAGCATAAATTACGTATATAATCATATAAAATGTTCCTTTTGAAGTCTGTCACTTGTTATAATATTTCTGTAAATGACAGCACCATCTTCCCATTTGATTTAAAACTTGAGAGCCATGAGCCACTGTTGCCTCTAGTCCATGACACCCAAGCTATTGCCAGTCCAGACTAATATTCCTTTCTTTCCACCACTAGAGACATGATGTCCTCTACTATGCTTACAACTTCCTTTCCACCCCCACAAAGTCTTCAGCAAAGGGGAAACTTTGAATATACGTCTGCATCCTTCCTTTGGAAGCAGTGTCGTTCTTCTGCAGTTACAACTGAGCAAGTACAACTGAAAACAACGTGTGTTGCTATGGAATAGGCACAAAGAGAAGGATGAGACAAGGCAGAAAGAGGGTGGATTGGGATTTAGACCAAGTTAAAGCACATATCAGAGGGCCAGAGGGCCCCAGCTGAAAACTGAGTTTCACGATGTGATTACAACTGCTTCTTTGCCTCTGCATTGCTATTACGACCACTGCTTAATTTTTTAATGCCTGCTACATATTGAACACTTTGCAAAACCCTATGCAAACAGTACCTCTTAGCTGTACCTCACAAATGATAGGAATAACTGTTCATATATTGCACATGGGATAAAAAAGGATAAGAGAGAATAAGATGGCTCCAACATATTCCCTGCCTCCAGCCTTGATACAGGTATTGAAGCCCCTTGCTAACGGGCTCTCCTTGTTTTGTACCTGCTGAATAACACAGAAACTAAGCCCTGACGATGTGATAAATAAATGGGAGATTAATCCAGCTTGGGCCATAACACACCACTAGTCAGCAAGACTGATTTGACTATCTGGGTGTCTCAAATTTTCTTTCATCTCTCTCTGCACGATGCATCTTCCTACTCAAACTACAGCCTCAGTCAAGACCACTTTCATCAAGGCATCTGGCATTCTATTCAGTTTTGTAAGCCACATGAACAGAGAGTCACTCTATGCATCCCCATGGTACCTCATCAGCTGGATCCTCTTCCACGAATTGAGGATCCAGAAAACACATTAGGGATTTGGACAGCAGAGGTTGTTGGGTGCTTTGTTACAGATACCAGGTGTTGTTACCTGAGTTTAGGGGAACAGAGTCCTAATTACCTACAAGCCACCTTTCAATGTAAAGAGCTATCCGGGTGGATGTAGATACCTCATAAGGGGATACAGCTTGCCAAACAGAGTGCAAGCTGGATTTTATCTCACATTCATCCCCTTGATCTGGCACAACTGCACACCCATACATAGCAACCCTGACAGTGAACTTGGTGAAAATCCCACTGGAGGGGCCAAGCATTGCTAAATAACAGTAATAAATGATAATAATAATAATAATAATAATAATAATAAATTTGAACCAAATTTTCAAAGGCTTCCTGGTTTTCAATGTGAGATGCCTTTCTGCAATAGCTGTATGGCCAAGCCAAGATCTGGATATAGACAGATAGAGGATAGATAGATAGATAGATAGATAATAGATGATAGATGATAGATAGATAGAATTAGAGATTTGTAATCTCCACATACATACCTTTTTTTCATAAGGGTAGTAAAATGCCATCATAGCATTTTTCTGGACTCTTGTGAATAATCAAGTGATGACATGATGTGTTTCTCATGGTTAGTAGGCAAAGGCAAAGGGTAATTAATCTATAAAGTTGTGACAAAGCCCATCTCCTGAGACTCATGTGACCCAAGAAAAGCTGGAAGCATTGTTACACCTTACTGGTGAAGACTATTGGGCAGACCTAGCATTTACTACCCATAATCTCTTGTCAAATTATTAGAAAACATGCTGAGAATAATGGATATAATCTTGTACTATATGTCATCTCTCTCTTTCTCTCTCTCTCAAACACACACACACACACACACACACACACACACACTAGATTATAAGATTCTTGAGGAAAACAAAGTGGTTTTCTACACCTTTGATTATCTGTGTCCAGCATAAACCTCAGACATCTTAGGCATTCAGAACACAGTGGGTAAATGAGTGAATGGATGACATAATAAATTAATAAGGGCCATGGTATAAATTAAAAAAAGAAAAGGGAGTTTATAGGACTATCTTAGCCCACCCACCCCACATTCCATAGATAGAACCCCCTTATCTCTATTACTTCTTGTTTATTGGCAATAACTTACAACAACAAGAGTAAATCCCAGGAGCAACACTTCTGTAAGCTACTCAGTGTCCGAGAAATAGGATTACAGATAGGTTGTATGTGAGAATTGGGAATGCAGACCTGCCAGGGTTTAGAAATGGTTGTCTAGAGAGATTATTGCAACCGTTCTTGGATTTAACCAAGGGCCATAACATTTTAAATAAACAAAGTAGCCCAACTGTTTTAGTGGAGAACTGGTAAAGCCCCTATTGCCTTTTCCCTGGACTAGCACAGACATATAGACTCAAAACCATTCTTCCCACTAACATCCTTGCTCCACAATAATACATTCTCCACAGAGAAGCAAGAATGAACTTTTTGAACCTGAAATTCAATTTTGTCCCTAGACTCCTTAAAACCTCACAATAGCCAACAATTGCACTTAAAAATGCAAATACCAGCCTATCTTTCTGCTCTCATTTTCAACCAGTCTCCTCCACTTTCCATTATTTTCAGATGACACATATCTTCCGTATGTTTCTAGAAAATTCCAAGCTCACTCTTGTCCATGTATATTGTTCTGACTAGCAGCGTCTTCCCCTCCTCATTTCATTCCCTTATTCACGTGGCCTGCTTTTTTTTTTTCTTCTATCCTTTAGATCTCAACTCAAATATCACCTCTTCATAAAGGACTTTCTTGACTACCTAAAGCAACTGCTCAACTATTCTTTATCTTTCTTTAACCAAAGAAGTATGAGTGGAAGTGGCATGTGTCACCTCTGGTCAGAAGTTTAAAGAGGGGCTATATGATTATCTCATTCTTTTTTCTTATGCTACAGTAACTGATAATGTTCCAGATGGGAGAGATTTCATCAGACTACATCTCTGAATGACAATGATGTGGAACAAAGCCCCAGTGAACTGACCATGATATATGGCAGGAGTTGTATTAACTCACTAATTTTAGTAGGATGTTTGCCACTGTAGCATAACACAGTCTATCCTAACTAATACAATCTCAGAACCCTGCTTATTTCTTTTATATCTCTAACCACAATTTATAGTTACTTATCTTTTTTATAGTTGAACTACCCTACTAGAATGTAAGCTTCATGAGAGCTAGAGTCCATTACATGCCTACACAAGATCAATACACTGTAGGAGCTAAGAATTTGATGAATCCAGGTCCTGTACACTATACATGTTGCTCACTGGAAGGGATGCTTACAGATCTCCACTGATGAGTCCGCAAGTGGCACTTTCTGTTAATTGCCCAAACTCTCGCTCTAGAGAGAAGACTTCAGGAAGGACAAAGTGGAATTTCCTTTAACTGTCTCCAAAGCAGGGGCTAGCCAATCCTCTGGTAGGCTGACTCCTGTACACATTCTGGGGTTCCTTCCTGTCCTTCTTCGGGAAGTAATTTGCTATTCAGATATCTCAGCACCAAGTCCTCTTGCCCCTAGTCCAGTATAACTTCGGATCCCACGCAACAATTCTGAAACTTTTTCATAAGTGGACTTCTTTAAAACTCCGTAGCAGCCATGGACTCTTTCCACAGTACAAAATTATGTAAGTTTACAAGTTCATAGTACTCAAAAGTTCTCTGGAATTTCTTCAGGGACACATTCGCCCATATTCTAGAGACATCGAGCTAAGAAATGGACTTCAACCTAATTCTCTAACCAGGTCTCCACATATCCCATTGTTTCTGGGCCCTGTTTTGATGATCTCTTCAATATTTTTGATCTTCTCTTGCTGGGGTCCTACCTTGATCTTACTCCACCTTCTGTTCTAAATACAGAACAGCTCAGCTAACTGCTATGCCCTTTTATTTCCAGTATGTCTGTAGAGGTTGCCTGTAGCTGGGTGATGGCCCTTCTCTCAGCTCCAGTGCTTGTTCCACTAAGGAAACACATGTTCCATCTAGGTCCTGGACTTTCCTGCTTTCTACACTTCCACTCCAAATACATCTTCAAACACTCTAAAACTAGAAAAAAGCCTCTGATATTGAGTATTTCTTAAATTAAAAAAATCCATTTGTTCAGCTTCTTACAACTGTGAATGAAAATAGGTTGTAGAGTCACTTCACACATTGAGAGGTTTCCTCAAACTCTTTTCAGCAAAACTAGAAGCTACAGACTTAAAGTCCTTCTTAAATTGATGAAATAAAGTGCATCATCAGAACAATGACTCAGCTTCTGAGTCAAGCTGAGCTTTTCGAAAACAAGGTGCTCGGCAGTCTATTTTATGGATTTGTGCATTATGCGGCACTAAGCGTGTACACAGTACTATTCCACTCAATTAAAATAGTCATAAGAAGGATTCATTTCTCACTATAGAGCACTTAGAATTAGAACAGTTGCTTTTTAAACATTTTAGATGAGAAATCTTCGGTGACAAAAATATCTTACACAAAAGAGTGACAGAAGTAGAGATTCTGTTGCTGAAACTAGGGTAGGGGTCACAACCTTGCCCCCTGATGCCCTCCATGCTCAGCGGTCTTCTTGAAACCACCAGTTCTCCACGTAGCAGAGTTTGAGCCACGTCGACATGAAAATGTTTCTTTCCGTGTTGCTTTCTGTGCTAAGCTGCATATGACAATGCAGGAGATAAATACCTCAACAAACAGTGCACTTAATGCTTTCCATCTTCCACTAAATCAAAAGGAAGACAGCCCATGACCCCATCACTCATTTTGCTGGAGGTCCCTGGTGATGACAGTTTTTCCAGGAATTCGAGAAGACAAATAAGTGCATGGCTGTTGTGCTGAATGCCACACTCCTGCCATCTATGGCTGGCTTCAGCTTGTCCCCATGTATCATGGGAATCCCCCTTGCTCTTTTTCCATCCTGTCATCATTATTTAATATATAACTTGAAAAATACTCTATTGCTTCCTGTCCCTTTAGGACAGAATATCAAGTCGCCAGAGTTTAGGAGAATACACTGTTTCCTAATGTCAAACCTTAAGATAACGTTAGCATGTAGTAATTCAGAATCTTCCGTCTTCGGGCTATAAATTGCCTGGATACAGAACTGAATGATAGTTAATGAACTTACTAATGAGAAAACCCAAAAGACAATTGTTTCCCTCTATATGTGGGCTATTTCTGCCACATAAGTTTTGCCAGGAATGCTTTTCATCCCCCTCCCAACTACCCTGGTTGAAATGACAAATTCTAACTCATTCTCAAGGTTCAAATTAAATATCATTTCTGCGAAGCCTTTCTTAATGCAAATCTCACAGATGTGAGGTCAATCTACATTCATTAGTACAATTACGTATGTGTCTATCCTCCCTATCAGACCATAAATTCCTTGAGGCAGGATTCATACTTTATTCATTTATGCCCCAAAGGCTACTTCAGGGCCTAGCACATAATGGATTGTCAAAAATGTTTATTAGGCTGATAATACTGACTATTGTTATAAATGAGATGCCTCACAGAATTGTTTTGTGAGCAAGTATACTCAGAAAATCTGATGATCCAAGTGGTACCTGATCCTATAGTCAAGGAGAGAAAGGACACACAGTAACTTTAGCCTCCTGACTACCACCTCCCGATCACTGACAAACTACACTTTTGGAAGAAAAATAAACCCTGTAACTCTAAGAGTATAAATTTATCACATGTCTAGACTTTGGTTTTGATATTTTGTTCATCGAAGACTTATTGAATGTCTACTAGTTTCAATGTAGAAGATTAAAAAAAATTAAGAGAAACACATTTTTAAGAATTAAATTATGACTTCACTATAATAAAACTATGTTCAGATATTTTACTAAGGAAACCTTAGGTTTAATTCTAGTGCCTAAAGTTAAAATTTATTCCATAAATCAATAGTAAACTATCTTTTAAAAGTTCACCGAAGGAGAAAGAAGTAGAAAGGAAGTATTGTACACATGGGTACATTTAGACTCTGGAATTGGAAGGCCTATATTTGTAATTTAGCATTCTCACCAGCCCTGTAACCCTGGACACATTATTTAACTATTTTTGTGCTTCTGTTTCTTCATATGTAAAATGAGGACTAATAATAGTACTTACCACCTGAGGTTGCTATGAGGTGATGAAAAATGCTTACAATACATGACAGATGCTCGATATATGTTAGGAAATTACTATAGAATGTTTCTTCTTTCAGCTGCCTACCTTACACCTTGCAAAAAACAGAACAGACCAAAAGTTTTTCACTTGATCAATACTCACGAATGAATAATGATATTCACTAATGAATATTCCTTGTGCCAGACACACACCGATAACATAGTTAGGAATGGAACAGCCATTCAGCTGTTATAACTTATATTAAAGTTAAAGCTTATATTAGAATATAAGCTTTCAGGAAGTTTATATTCTAATGGAGGGTGCTATTTATATTCTAATGAAGGATGCTAGTAAAAAAGGTGAATAAAGGCTTCCTGTAGTAAAGGTCAGGAAGAAATTCATGTGCAAGGGGAAGAATGAAGAGGTGTATGGATCCTTCAGATACAATGACCAGTGAAACTTCTCTGAGAGATATTTAAGCTGAGACCTGAACCTGAAGAAGGAAAACCATACAAGAATCTAGGGGACCTAGGAGTATTACAGAAAGGAGAGTCCTAAAGCTAGAACCTTCTTGAGTTCAAACAGCAGGAAGCAGGCCAGTGTGTGCAGAACAGGGTGAGTTCAAGGAAAAGCAGTAGGTTATGAGGCCCTAGAGTCAAGTAGGGGCCTAATCACAAAAGGGCTTGATGGCCACCGGGAAACTCTGACTTAGGTTTTGTAACTGTGATACAAGGCCAGTGGGGGAGTTGGCACTGGGGAGGAATATGATCTGATTTTCACTTTTAAAAGATAATTCTGGCCGTTTTGCAAAGTAGAGATGTTGGGTGAGATGGGTAAACTGGGTCAGGTGGGAGTGGCAGAGGCAATTAGAAGACATAACGTTCAAGGCATGTTTTAAGTTGGAGTTAACAGCACTTACTGCAAAATGGATGTGAGCCTGAAAGAAAAGGGGAGATTCAAAGGTCACTCCCAGTGTCCTTGGCTGGAGCAGTTAGATGAACACTGCTGCCATTTACAAAATAGGGAAGACCAAAGAAATCAATTTGCAAAGAAAAGTCCACAACTCTGTTTTTGGCATGTCAGTAGCCTAATCTGGAGTTAAGGGTGACTATTAAGGTGACCTTGTATATTTCAGGTTGGATAGGGTCACTAAGAGAGAGTGTAGATATGTAAGAGTTTACAAGATTGGGCCTTGAACACATTGACATTTCAGAAGCTGGGAAAAGAAGCCATTCCAGACAACACTGTGAAGTAGCAGTGAGAGAAAAAGAAAATCATGAGAGTGTGGTGCCCTCGAGGACATGCAAACAACAGTTTCAAAGACTATGGAGTCGTCAACCACATCAAATGAGGCTGAGAGGCTATGGAGAGCTCTGAGGAATATAGAGGTCACCATTGACAAGAGCATTATGATCAAATGGTGAGAACAAGAGCCAAACTTCATGGTCAAAAGGGACACAGGAAATGAAAATGGTATTTAGACATCCCTTTCAAGGAATTTTACCATGGAGGGAGCAAAAACTATTGTGAGGGGATTGACTAATGATATAGGTTCAGAGAAATCTATTTTTCATTGGAGATATAATAGCATGCTGTCCCCTCTTTAAGGAACTTTCTGGATTGAGCCAAGAATGGGAATTTTACCTCCTTTATAAACAAATCTCCCACCACATTTGTGGTGGGTAGTTCAAAGATTATCCATTTCAAGAAATTAGATGCTTCACCTGGATTTGAACTCTGTACAGCTGGGGTTCCATAAAGAAAATTGAAAAACAGTTTTCTTCTTCTGCGGTAGCATTCATGCTGACTGCTGCTGTAACATCAAGTGGAATAATTTCTCTAAACATAATTTTAAAAACTGAAGCATTTCTATTTCTACATTCTAAAACAGGAAATACCATAAAATGAAACACTGACCATTTGGTATGACTGTAGTCTATCATTATTGTTTACAGAAAAGGAAAATAAAATTCCATCTATTTCAAAGAAGTGTCAGTAAATCAGATGCTTTAATTCATGAGAAGATAAGGAATATTTTTTTTAGAAATATGGATTTTTAGAAAATTAGATTGAGACTGCTTTTGACTATCTTGATGTCAAAATTGTCTTTTACACAACAGTGCTGTGAACTGTGTTTCACTAATACCAACTAAATGTGTTTTTAATGATGTTATAATAAACCTAAAATCTTGAGAGGAGAGTGATGCTGTCAAAGTATAATTGTTTCAAACTTGGAAAATAAACCATCTACCCCCAGGGCAAGGTTTATTTGCAGATAAATGGCTTGTTTTCACCTTGGCATTTATCCGATAGCAGGAGGAGACATATCCTTGGTAAAAGTTCTATTATCATTATCTCTTATTTTAATCACAAGCATCTGGTTGAGGTTTAGTTCCTCCCTTATAAAGAAGAAAATGGGGCCATTTCAAGAATCAATAAAGGGGAATCTGTGAGACAGGCTTGAGCTCCCGTCAGAATCATCTGGCCCCGGATGCCAGACAAGCCAAGGGAAGGCACCTGCCACATTTGTAATATTGCTTTTGAAAGTCTGCTGAGACCTCTAGAGAACATTCTGCTCCGAGGGGAATTCAGTGTGAAATTTCACTTCATAGTTGTCAAGTAGATCAGTCCTGGAAATGAAAAAGTGTCTATGATGAGGATATTAGAGAACAAAATTAGAATGAAGCTCCAGGTTACTCATTTCCAGTATTGGCTCTTCGAGCATAGAGTACTATTGACACGTGAGTCACAAGTGAGAGGATGGCCTTGAGGAGGCCTGGTAAGAGCTTGAAGCTGACAGTACTACCTGCACAGTTCCCACACCATCAGGGTGATCCTGAGGGAGCATCAGCCCTTAACACCCTTTCTTTTCTGTCCCTCTCCTCACACCCACCCCAACATCATAACTCTGTCCTACAGACTTCTCTCTTTGACACTCCACTCCTTTCCTGAGGGTTTTTCAGAGAATTCCATGGCATACCAGACCCACCTCACTTTTGAAATCACAGCTCCTGGCCTGCTGAGAGGCAGAGACCATTTTTAAAACAAATTGTCCTTTCTTCTCTCCACTCCCTCTCACCACGGCCTGGTGACAATTGTTGGACTCTGACCCAGCCCTGAGCCCTCCTTAGGCAACTTTGTTGTCTGGCTTGACAATATAAACCAGACCAATCTAACATCTCTCTCTGGATTTGGAATTGAAAAACCAATTCAAGACTGAAGTAGCTGTCTGAGTGAAACTGAGAGGGAAACCATGAGACAGAGGCCTTGAATGAACCATAATAAGTTAAATCCTTGAGCAGAAGCAGAAAGGATGAGTGAACAGAAGCAGCCAGTCAGTAGGGAAACATAGAGCTAATGTGCCCCCCGAAAGTAGGAACCCATGAGTGACCAAGGCCACCTCTTCTAAAGCTCCTGTTCTTAGATTTCCATACAATTCAATTTCTTAGTAAAATAAACCCACTCTACTTTCAGTATCTTGATTAGGTTTCTGTACTTGAAGAAACACACATCTAACTAGAAGTCAGTGAGCAGTGTAGCCAACTGCTTGAAGTTGGATAATTTTTTAATAGCTTTCAGTGAATTGAGAAAGAGAACCTATCTTCCTTCATGGTTCTCTGGAGTCTGGTCTTACAGCAAAAAAGATGTAAATCCAGCCAAACATCTTAACAACATATAACATTCTGTGACAATATAAATCGTAGAACACCAGCCTGAGAAGGGCCCAGAGATTTGGGACTCTAGGCCATAGATCTCTAACTTTTGTGGCAAAATTCTTTCTTCTATCTCATAGAGACTCCCTTTACATAAAAAATATCCTGGTAGAGACGCTTTTGTTGAAGAACTCAGTCCTCCTTCGTACTCCTCCCCCCAAATCAAGAAACCTTATGAGTCCCCAGAATTTGGTTTGAAAGCCTTTAATCTCTCATTTGATATGTCAACTACAAAGGATTTAAGCACTGCTTTATGTGAACATCTGTAATCTCTGGCTCTCCTATACTAGTATTCAATATTCCTAGAAGAAGAAACTATTTCATATTTGTTCTCTCTGTATTGTCATAAAAATTTCCATCATAGGTTTCAAAATATCCTTATATTGGAACATCCATTTGAGACAAATATTTCATATCACAGTATTTTTTAACAGAGTGCATTGAAAGTCCTTGCCAAAGCAGATTGGATTTGGGCATTAGCCCAAAGACTGAACTTTAAAGAGATGTGGAATGTGTTTCAAGAAGTCCTAAGGTGAAAACCTGAAGTTGAATAATGATGAGGTCTCTGTTTGTGTAACTAAAGCATGTCTTTCGGACTAAAAGAGAGGTATGGTTTATACATGAACTTGAGTGATTTAAGTATAGGAGTGTCTCTTAAATTTGATTTGTTTAAATCTCAAAAGGTTGGTTTCTGCCACATATTTCAAACCACATCAACTGCAAAATGCATATATTCTGAAAGTGAGCTGTGGTGGACCAGTAATGAAAGTAACACTAGAGGCTGTGACAGACAGCCAGGTGCCTTCAATATCCACCTTCCCCTGTAACGCAAGCCCAATTTTCTTCTGGGTAGCAATGTGTCCACTTAAGCGACTACATTTCCAAATTCCCTAGCATGTGATGTGGCTAAGTTCTGGCCAATAATCCGCAAGCGGAAATGTTGTGTGAGCTTTCCAGGAAGTTAAAGGAAGTTACCTCAGTTAGGGGGTGTCTATTTCATGCTCCCCACTTTCCCACTTCTTGACGCCTTGAACTCAGATTCTGACGGCTAGAAATCTGCCCCCGTCTTGAACGACAAGGTGACCTTGAGGATAGAAACAACACAGTCAGATGTAGTTGCCACACCAGCGTTACACTGCCTATTCCCTGACTTTACATACAACAGAATCATCTATGCTAGTCTACTGTTATTTGGAGTTTCCTGTGATATAAAATTAAGCCAAATCCCGATTGATTCAATGGCCTAACTTACCAGGGTTTCTTTCAGGGCTGTGGTGTAGGTGAGAGGAGAAAGTAAATGGGGTAATTACTTTTGAAAACTTGAATGTGCATCTGTTCATCTCCTGCCTGCACTTGCCACTTTCACTCTTTAAGTATAGAAGCTGTTGACGAAATCTACTGTCACTTGGATAAACAACAAAATGTTATACTATAAAAATATGACCATTAACTAAAAAAAATGTGAAATGATATCAAAATTTACCCTAAAACATCTCTTTCATACTTAACTTATGAATAAATAAGACTTAGTTATAAAATAGGGATGAAGTACATTTCCCCTTTTGGAAATGTTCCTAAGCATTTGTATCTAGAATAATGTATATTTGTTTTCTGGATAGAAAGAGTGCTTCCTTCTGGCAGAAGCAAGAGCATAGAGATGCTGAGAACTGTTTCCATAACTGTTATTGCATATTACATTTAGTTGAAAAAAGAAATACAAGCTAACCCCATCAATCAATTAATTCTTCTCATTTTAAACATAACTGTCACCTCATGGAGAACATTAAAAATATCCTCTCCTTTTCCTTAACTATGGAAGACATTTGCATTAAAAAGGGAGGATTTTATTTCCTTAGAGTTCATCTATGCCTGCTGGTTATTCCCCAGCTAAAGTCATAATCCTGTTTGCAACATCATAATCATTTACCCAGCAAACAATCAGGGTGTCACTAACAAAGAATTATGACTTTAGGTGGGGGATAAACTACAGGCACAGATGAACTCTGAGGAAATAAAGATTGTTTTCATGAAAACGTGGCTAGTAATAAATAACCAGGGATGAAAACGATGATGAAACAGAATATCCTATAAAAACAGATTTGGGGAGGTATAAATGGTATGTTTTTACAATTTATCCTCTCCGAAAGTATGATGATCAGAGTGTTTATAATAAAAGTACCAGTGCAATTTTAATATTTAAAAATTCTGAACTTACACATGACGGAAGAAACCTAAACATAGGAGATGTTTCAAAAATAATATTAATAAAATAAATTTAGATATTTAGCTTTCAACATAAACAACTTTATATCAGTCAAATTGTCCAACTCACTGCAAACTTTCTCCACTTTAGATATTACATTGAGTGACTTTTGTGTATCATTAACTTGATCCTAAATTCACTAACTGATCCATCCATTAATGTGCCTGTATATTCAATGTGTAGAATTAAGTCGTGAAAAGTGATGGTAATAATCATGAGAGTGGTTTCCAATTTTCAAAGTGTTTCCGCATTCACTACATTTGTTTCTCACAATGTTCTTCTGAACTAAGTAAAGTATCTTTTTTTTCTTCCATTTTGTGATGTAGAAACACATTCGAATAAATGATCTGCCGTCTAGTAAATATATAACCTGCTAACCTGTGTTTCTCTCATGAGATGTATATGTGTGTATATGTATACTGTATACACATACATACATATCATACTGTCTCCCCTTGGGAAAAATTAGGGACTAAGATGGTTTATCATTGGATCTGGCATGTTCATTCATTCATTCATTCATTACTGATGACCAGTAGTGAGAGCTAGGCATATGCTAGAGGTTAAGTGCATAGTGGTGAGCAAAATGGATATAATCCATGTTTAGTTGAAATGTAAGGTCTATTTGACATACATTCAAAATTCACACCAATACATTATTGTGCTATGAGGCGCTATGAAGGGAAAAGTAGGATGCTATGAGAAAGAATAAAGAGAAAGAGAAAGGAACACAGGGACTTACTTTAGACAGAAATTAGAAAAAGTCTCATTCAGAAGTACATTTTGAGGGGCGCTTGGGTGGCTCAGTCGGTTAAACGTCCAATTTTGGCTTAGGTCATAATCCCGCGGTTCGTGAGTTTGAGCCCCGCTTTGGGCTCTGGGCTGATACTGCGGAGCTTGCTTGGGATTCTCCTTCTCTCCCTCTCTCTCTTCCCCTCCCCTGCTCACACTCTCTCTCTGTCTCTCATAATCAATAAAATTAAAGGAAAAAAAAAAGATGAGATAAGCATTGTCAAGATCTTTCCAACCACTGAATCATAGGGACATAGAGACCTGTTTTTTTCTGAATCAAGGAATTACTTAAAATATCTGAGTGCCTTATTACAGAGATGGAGTCATTTTGTAACAGTCATTTGTTCAAGAGAGGTTTTCTTTGCACTTTACATATAAGGCACAGCACTGAGTGGTCTTAAAGGGTAGTGCACC
This sequence comes from Neofelis nebulosa, assembly GCF_028018385.1. Classification (NCBI taxonomy): domain Eukaryota; kingdom Metazoa; phylum Chordata; class Mammalia; order Carnivora; family Felidae; genus Neofelis; species Neofelis nebulosa. The sequence goes on from NC_080786.1 coordinate 60,605,334, forward strand.
CCATTGGCCTGTCTAGCGTGACACACTCAGAGTGTACTAGATGTGAATGACAGTAAATATCAAACAATATATTCAAGCTGCCAAATATAACTTAATGTCAATTTGTTTCCATTCTGTGTATCTCCAGAGTGATAAAATTATAGAATTTCCTATTACTATTACACCACGAGGCATGTCTGAGTCTAAACTACTAAATCCCAACGTGCATACAAAACCGTGTGATCATTTGTCCAGTGGTTGCTAGAGGCACACTGTGGTAACTCTAGTATTGGGAGTATGGTTGTGATTCTTCTTGAATGTCTGTAACTCTCTGGATTCCACAGTCAGAACTAGGTGCGTGCCTTTAACAGTGATTCTAAGCCTGAGCTTCAAAATGAGAGAACACATTGAAACTGCTTCAGGCAAAGGCTCTAATCTTATTTAGTTTTTATTTCCTCATTAGACTAATGGCAAAGGAATTAAGGAACTTTTCTAAATGTGTGGATATGGGAAGCAAATAAAGGCAGAAGGGAGCCTGCTCTGCCACCGAGGACCCTCATGTTTAATTTCAATGTCATATTGGAAGTCAAATGACAAAGTCAACGGTCTATGCATTATCTCAAGTTCTGGCCAGAAATGCATTCATGACAATTCTCAGATTTATTTTTATTTAAAAATTTTTACATTGTAAAAGGTAACAGTATCTTATAAAATCTCTTTCTGAGCTAGTTTATAAAAGACTCAAGCCAAGACTCAAGACAGAAGGAATAGCAGTGGTCCTTCTCCCTTAATGAGAATAAGACAACACCTCCTTCCACGTTGAGAGAAACACTGGACTTTTATAAATTGCACCTAGGGAGCAATTTTCTTCTTCATCAGAGGAATGAAGATGTCCTACAGCAAAGGAGGGTAGGGAGAGTAGAGAAATTTTAAACCTGAGCAGACATGCTAAAAACAAAAATAATGTATTTTCCTTCCCATTTTAACTGATGAACAGTTAACTACAAATACAAAAAGTCAGAGAGCTATCAGCCTCAGGACAAGATGACAGAAGGGCCTTTAACATAAACGACGCAGATTTGAAGGTGACTCACTGTTAACTCCCTGGGATGGGGACAGAGGAAGTGCTAACAGGAGAGTGAACACTTTGGAGGAGTCACACTTTTCATTTTAAGATACTAATTTCTTTCAGGAAATTTAATTTTGATAGTATGAGTGGATTTCCTTATTGTTTATTGTTCATTTATGTGAACCACTTTAATGAAGCGCATTTTTATATTGAAAGGCATAGAAATAGGTGTCTTCACCATTTTCTATCCTGCTAGTAGATGACCAGTACAATGTATTGATCCCATGGAAAAATTATCAGAGATAAATTACACTAAACAATCATCAATCTTCTATAAGGGGCTATTACCCAGAATCATAGGGAAGAAAAAAAGAATCTGAACCTGGAGATACAGTTAATGCTGTGATGATGGCATAGCCAACCTGCAGGTATGTTTTCCTGATGTCAACAATCTCTTTAAGGGGAAACTGTCCTAAAGCGTCACAAAGTGACAACCATGAAACTATCCCTCCCCACGTCTCCTTCTGCTCTTTTCTTAAACCCTTGAATTATAAGATCAAGTAAAGCACTGGACACCCACCAACCCCAAGATCTACCACTACTAAGACTAGCAAAACACCTCTGCATGTGTTATTTTCTCTGGGTGTCACAAACAGTCCTACAGATATATTTGTATTAGTCAGGGTTGTCTAGGGAAATAGAATCAATTGTGACAGCTAGCAAATCCAACATCTACAGAGCAGGCCAGATGGCTGGAGACCCAGGAAAGAGCTAATGTTGCAGTTTGAGCTCAAAGGCAACCTGAAGGCAGCGTTCCCTCTTCCGTGGAGGACCTGAGTCTTTTTTCTCTTAAGACTTTCAAGTTGGGGCGCCTGGGAGGCTCAGTCGGTTGAGCGACTGACTTTGGCTCAGGTCATGATCTTACAGCTCGTGAGTTCGGGCCCCGTGTTGGGCTCTGTGCCGACAGCTCAGAGCCTGAAGCCTGGTTCAGATTCTGTGTCTCCCTCTCTCTCTGCCCCTAACCCATTTGCATTCTGTCTCTCTCTCAAAAATAAACAAACATTAAAAAAAAATTAGAAAAGACTTTCAAGCTGATTAGATGACATCCACACACACCACTATGACTAATCAGCTTTATTCAAAGTCTATTGATTTAAATGTTGATCTCACCTCAAAAATGCGTTCACAGAAACAGCCAGAATAAAGTTTTAGCAAATATCTGGGTACCACAGTGTGGCCAAATTGACAAAAAATTAACCATCACAGTGACCCGCCCAAAGTAAGATGTTTGTGGGAGGTGGTGGGGGCGGGTTCTGTGTTTTCTAGTATAAGTTTTTGTGTCATACTAGAATGACAAGTGTTATGTCTGCTTTATTTTGGGTCTTCTTTTTTCTCTTCTGGCAGCAACTTTTGAAGCTACCAGAACTTGTGTGAATTTCAAAAACCCTAACCGAAACAAAACGAAACATAACAAAATGAAACAGTAATTACCAAAGCAAAACACGGATTCCAGGCTCAATTAATGCTATGGCCATCAAATGTATGCTCTTACTGATGACATAATTGTTTAAAATATAATTCAACCATCTAATATTACTTTGAATGCAATCATGTTCTAACCTACAATAGGTTCTAGAGACACAATTATAACTGTTCGTTTTTAAAATTCACCAAATTTTACTAATATTGTGTGTAATATAGATCAGCGTTTGACATACAGTAAATCGTTTGGAAGAAAAAGCCCTTGAACTTACAATTTCACTGATTTTTATTAGTCTGCCAATCTTGAAATATCAGAAACATTAACAATCAAATCTCCAGCACCGGGGACAAGTAATCACTTGGTCACTTTTTTCAGCTGTTTGCTTTACTCTGGGTACCAAATGGAAAACGTAATGAACAAATGATCATTATCATTAGGCACTCTTTGATTATGGGAGTGTGATGACGTGTTGCCGGTCAAGAAAATCCTCTTCCTCCTCCTCCTCCGTGCTGCTTTCAGAAAGTGTCAGCAAAGACTGAATTTCAGTATCTTTTTCAGAAGAGCTGGAAATACATTAAAAGATCAATACACAATATACAGAACCAGGTTTCAACTCTTCATTCATCTTCTGATCAATACTACATGCATTGAAGTCATTGGAGGCAGGCAGATGTGAGGGGGCTGTCTCCGACTGGGGCCATAATTTTCAATGTGCCCAATATACCAAGCCTCCTTTTAATGAGAAATTCTCATCATTCTCCCTCTCCCGAGAAATAAAGCCACAGTGGAACCAAGGGGAGACGATTTTATGCTCTCTGGTTGTGTCTTTCACTGATGATTCAGAAGGCACTTCAGAAACTTGCCGAGCCTCAGGTCATCATTAAGAACATTCATCATTACATTGGCTGTGCAATAGAATCCCAACGAATAGATTGCCAAATAAATCACCTCTTTTGCGTACTGTAAATTAGGACTATGTGGATAGCCAATCAAGATATGCCAAAACCAAACTTAATGGCAGCAATTATTTAGTTATTTTATCTTGTTACATTTTACTGTGGAGACTAACTGGTAGAAAGTCTAGTATACAGGTGTCAGGTCTAGGGAAGGAAGTAGTGTGGGGGAGCAGAAAGGAGTTTGTGTAATTCAGATTTTTTTTGTCCAAGTTATCTAGAATTTCAGCCCATGCTATGCCACTAAATAATATAAAATACTTCATCCTGTGATAGGTATCTTTTTGGATTCTTTTTTATGACCCACAGAGGCTAAATCAGCAAGTTCCTAAACTCTGATCTGTGGGCTAGGGCAGATCTGACTGAGATAAAAATTTTCACTGGTCTAAGAAGGGAAAATAAGGACAAGGTAAGGACTTTTTCATGACATTTTTAATTTTAAAGAACTGCTTTATTCTGTTTGTGCCCCTTATATTTTTAGTATTAAATGTCCTTTCTTTTATGAAATGATGCCGAGGGTATGTGGTAGGTTTAGTTACTTTGTTTTAAAAGAGCTTTTTAGGGAAAAAATGGCAACTTTATATTGATCTCTCTTTTTAAAAATGGAAGTGGTGTTAGAAATGCAAAAATCCAAGGGCCACAGCTAAATGATTTTCTCCTTTAGAAAGATGGAATAATAATGGACTCTTGATTCCCTTTTAATGCAATATTAGACTTCAAACCAGTCAAAGGAATTTACAGTTCAAGGGACTTTCTATTTTACATTTATCTTAATCCTTCTACAAGGATCCTTCCTCCCTTTTCAAGAAATTCCAGGGGCGCCTGGGTGGCGCAGTCAGTTAAGCGTCCGACTTCAGCCAGGTCACGATCTTGCAGTCTGTGAGTTCGAGCCCCGCGTCAGGCTCTGGGCTGATGGCTCGGAGCCTGGAGCCTGTTTCCCATTCTGTGTCTCCCTCTCTCTCTGCCCCTCCCCCGTTCATGCTCTGTCTCTCTCTGTCCCAAAAATAAATTAAAAAAAAACGTTGGAAAAAAAAATTTTAAAAAGAAATTCCAGCACGTCAGTAATAGACTGACATGATAAACTACTTTTTTGAAGCATTTATTAGTATAACCTATGTTCTTTACAAACTGATCAACCCTAAATGTTTTTCATGTGAGGAAAGAATGAAATGACTTAATTTAAAATATGCTATCATTAACAATCTTGACCTAATTTCAAGAAAGAATCTTCTCGACATTCTATTCTAAAAGTTTTATTCACATTGAATAAGATTCTATTAGTGCAAATTGTTTGAATTTATTAAGTTAATTAATGCAAGTAAAGCAACTGTTTTTCAATATAAGAAGAAATGCTGAAGGATTATAAAATTCCCAATATCTTTTCGTTTTTCTGACATACATTGTCCAGCAGAGAATTATCTCTTCACATTAAAGCAACAACTTCATAAGCCTTCTACTAAATCCTGATAATACGTCGACCAAGGACCCAAACATTTTACAGAGAATGGCCATATAAAGCACCCACGTGAGTGCAATCTTTTTTCATATAGTAAAGATAACTATTTGGGGCTTGTCAAAAATTTCACCATGTATGCTGTCATTACATATGAGCTGCAGGCTTAACCTACCTCTGTTCCTCAACTCCCCAGAGGCCTCCAGCACTTGAGCTTTTAAGGAAATCTCCAGTAGTCTGACTTATGTCCAGCAAGTGGTTGTTGAAGGCTGGTAACTCTTCTGAGGTTAGACTGTAAAGTTTTTCTGAAGGATCTGAAACATTTTATGTCAGCACATAAATTCAAGACACAAACACAGCATATGGTGCTGAAAGTTTACCCAGCATAAACTATAAGCATTACAAAGAAGGTCAGTACAGATTTTTTTTTTTTAACGTTTATTTATTTATTTATTTATTTATTTTTTAATATATGAAATTTACTGTCAAATTGGTTTCCATACAACACCCAGTGCTCATCCCAAAAGGTGCCCTCCTCAATACCCATCACCCACCCTGCCCTCCCTCCCACCCCCCATCAACCCTCAGTTTGTTCTCAGTAAGAAGGTCAGTACAGATTTTTAATCACCTCAATTTTCTAGTATATGCGGGATGAGCAGAATATGAAGGAAGTTTGCTCTAAGCTTCTAAATTAGGGCATGGGTATCAAGTCACCTTAATCAGATGGATTATGTTTTTGTTTTTGTTTTTTTTTGGGGGGGGTTGCCCCAATTTGTTTTTAATTTATTGAGAAATAATTGACATGTAACATGGTGTAATTTTAAGGTGTACAATATGTTGATTGGAACATTTATATATTGCAAAATGATTACCACCATAGTGTTAGCTAACACATTTAAGATCTACTCTCTTAGCAACCTTCAGGTATCTAATATTATTAGCTATAATCACCATGCTGCACATTACATTGCAGAATTTGTTCATCTTTTAACCAAAAGTTTACACTGTTTGACCAATATTTCCCCATTTCTTCCACCCCCTAGCCCCTGGTAACCACTATTCTAGTCTCTGTCTCTGTGAGTTTGGGTTTTTTAGATTCCATATGTAAGTGATATTATATAGTATTTGTCTTTCTCTGAGTTATTTCAACTAACCTAATTGATTTTTTAAAATATACTACACTTAAGAAAGTGTTAAATGTCCTGAGAATTTACAAAATTGCAAAGAAAGTCACAGGATCCTCTTTTAAGGCTAGAATATCGTGCAACTCCTCAATTTGCCAGAACGTTAAACACCTTATTGTTTATTTTTGTCTTCTAAGAAATAAAAGCTTTACCCCCATACAGTCTGAGGTGAAGGTTACTTTTGGCAAAGCTACCCTTTCTTTTTCTGCTTCCTTTCTTTTCTGCTACCCTTTCTACTTTCTGCTTTGTTTGGATAGATAATAACCATTTGTATGTGAAAGGGGAGAAGACTTAAATCTTTTACATGACGCAGGCCTATGATTTAGCTCATGTAAGGGCAAACGGTGCAAATTAAATAAGCAAATGCATAAGCAAACATATTTTATATAAACTACCAAGAATTCAAGTACAAAAATAAGTACGATTACTGTATTAGAAAGACCATGATGCCTTCTTTTCGTCATTGATGAAGTTGGAAGAGCCATCTAACTTTTACCTAAGGTTATGGTAGCATGACTTTTAAAACTGTTAAAATTACCGGGTGCTACTTTTCCCCTTACTCTGATGAAAGTGCAAGCAAATACTCTCCTGATCACAAGGACCACACTCCAAACTATGTGTAACATTCACCTGGACTGAGAGAATTATTCTATGGTTATGATTACGATTATTTCTTGGATAGTATTTACTTGAAGTTTTTGAGCAAGCAGACATTCCCCTGCTGGAAGAAACTTCGATTATTCCTGCTGCAAGACAGTCCTCAATACATTTACAACCGGAAACATCCTTAAAATTATTTAGCCCAGTGACTTTCAAATTATGATACCTGGAGAAATACAGTAGTCTTGGGGCTGAGGCTCCTGTTCCACAACCCCCAAATCATCAAAATGGCTTTACTCGGTCTGATTTAAATTTGGAGCTCTGTAGAAGACTAATTTTGAGAAAAACAAAAAGATTCTTCAGCTAGAATTTTTATTCCCTCCCCAGTTGTTGGAGATTAGGAAACCGAAGGTCCCCGAGACACTGGTTGCTTGTTGGAAGTCACACAACCAGAGAAGAAATGCAACTAGCCCTAAGCTCTTCTAGCTCAGCAACGTCAGAAATCTCTATATCTCTATATCTCAGAATCTCATTCTTTAGCGTGGACTTCTATTTTCTCTTCTCTTTTTCCACAAGGTAAAAAAGACAGGTATGCAGAGCACCCTCACTTGCCCCAGTGATAGGGACTGTTACCCGTGAGAAAGCAATCAATTCAGGATTTGCAACTGGTGCAACTACAGAACTGAAACACAATAATGACTCTTAGATCTAAAGAACACCACCAGGAGAGGTACCCGATGTCTGCAGGGCAGTTCAGTCCTGATTGAGCAGAGCTAATTTGGATGGTGTAGATAGAATGGGCCTACGTTTATATAATTGTTCATTCTCAAAATGGTATTTCCAAGTACCATGTGAAGTTAAGAGGGGCAAAGGTGACATCACCTAATTTTCAAGGCAGGGAAAAATAAAACTGCCTATGAAAACTCTATTGTTGGGGCGCCTGGGTGGCGCAGTCGGTTAAGCGTCCGACTTCAGCCAGGTCACGATCTCGCGGTCCGTGAGTTCGAGCCCCGCGTCAGGCTCTGGGCTGATGGCTTGGAGCCTGGAGCCTGTTTCCGATTCTGTGTCTCCCTCTCTCTCTGCCCCTCCCCCGTTCATGCTCTGTCTCTCTCTGTCCCAAAAATAAATAAAAAAAAAAAACGTTGAAAAAAAAAAAAAAAAGAAAAGCTCTATTGTGGGTTAGTGTTAAATCTAAAAGATCAATTATACAAAAACCTAAGATTTTCTAATATAAAACCAGGGAAGACTGGATTGACATTTATAGTGGAAATTTAGCTGTTATAAATTTACTTTATAACTGTCTAGAAAGTGGACTATTGAGGAATGGATTGAAGTTAAGCCTTTTTCTATCCCTGGAGTAATAGCGTATGTTCTCTGATCATTGAAGAACCTCTTAAATTCGATAATAAAGAATGGCAAAGGGGAAAAAAAATGACTAAATATAAAGTTTTAAGGTGTATTTCTAAAACTCAAGTCATTTAAAATATACACGTAAAACTTTATTCTACAGGGAAATGAACATTTAGATGAGTAAAAGAAATGAAGGAAAGAAAAGTGGGAACAAAGAGACAGGATAAAAACTTCAAAGAATAGACACAAAGCAGACAGGTTACGTTCCTACAAGGAACCCAAATCACCACCACCACCACCATCTAAAGGACTATTAGCAGAGATACCAGTGACATCCCCGTGTTTAGGAGGCTGTGACAACCAGGACACTTACCCTTGTAACCTGTGAGCCCCCTTCCCAAACCTTCAGACTTTGGTTTTTCTCTCTCTCCATCTCTTTCCTTCTGCCATTGTGTCTCGCCTTGTTTATCCCTTCTTACCTTCTTCCTTTTACCTTCTCCCTGCCCACACCCTCTGCCTCTTATGCGGTCACAATACTGATTAGGAGTAAGGATTTGACATTAGTTAAGTGCACGGTGGTAGGGTGGTGAGACAAAGGAATGTGGGGCAGACTTGCCCAGGTTCGCGCCTGGTCTCTTCTGAGCACCCAAGGGAGACCCTGGGTAGTTATTACGTCACCTAGAGCCTCAGTCACTGTATCCACGAAGGGGAGATTAAAAATCATACCTGCTTCATTTGCCTTCACAGAGTTGTTATAAAGATCAAATGAAGCAAAATTACATATAAAAACAAGTAGTGATTATTACTCATTGAATGGCTTCATATTCCTTATGCCAGAATTTAAAAAAATATGTTGACTTTCATTTATAGGTGGCACTCATTTTTTTTCTTGAAATTGAAAGGTGACCCAAAGCAAAAAGATTGCCATTCCAGTCCATCTTAACCTCTCTTTACAAGGGTTACTTACTTAATCTGCTAACTATAAACCCTGATTAGCCCCCATACAGTGTAATATCTTACTTGATGGTCAACTTATGAACAGAGGCTCCAATTATTCACTATCTCACTATTTTTTTCTCCAACAGTATAGCTACATCAGTTAGTATCAGGTAGATTTTTAGTCTTTCTAATTTAAGAAAATTACTTTCCTCTTTTTAATTGCTTGGCTCAGTTAACTACTGTGGACTTATACAAACATAGGATTGCCATGGGAATTTAAGTCTTAAAGTACAAACCCTTAAACCACAAGTCAGAATAAGTTTGAACAAATGAATTATTTTTAACTAATGAAAACATGAACGCCTTAATGTGCATTATTACTGATACTTTCTCATACTGCATATCTTCTGATGTTTCCCAAATTTCTTCAGGCTATGACAATATTCAAAAGTTGACAAAGTGACTTGGCAAGTAAGTTATATGGTCATGTTGAACCTACTAAGGAAGTGATGATAGCTTTATTTACAAAGATATTTGTGGAGGAAATAATTATATGGAATGAGCTAAAGCTATCACCCTCACGGTGGCCAGAAGAAAACATCACTGTAGAATGAAAACAGCTTTTAGATGTTTTTGACTAAAAATTAGACTTACCAAGAGAACCTTACCTATATTGTATGTGGAAAGTACCAACCACTGGTTCCTTAAACAATTTAAGTTTCTTTTTCAGGATTTACTATGTGCTAAGCAATTAAGTCTTAAGAGAGAATGTGTGTGTGTGTGTGTATGTGTGTGTGTGTAGAGAGAGAGAAAGAGAAAGAAATTTTTCATAAATATAATATTTAATATATCATTAAATTCAATCATTGAACAATTTTATGATAGGGCCTATTGTAGCCATCTTTCATACACAGAAACTGATGCAAAGTGAGATTGTGAAAGTCATTTGCCCAATGTCATGAAGCTAGGAGGTAGAGGTTTCAAATTTCAAAACCAGGCTCCTGGACCCAGAGCCTGGCTCAAAACTGCCCGGCTTTCCTGCCCCCATCTCCTGATTCAGCAGGAAGTTGGTCTGCAACCTGTACACCTGCCCTCTACCCCCGCCCACCCATTCGCCTGCCCTGCCTGCTTCTGAAAGGGCTCTCATATCAGCCACAGCAATCTGAATGGGGAAACATTTCACTGAATATAGTTATTTGCTGCCTTTTCTTCTCCCAGTTGCCTGGCGCAGTTGTTTTCCATAGAACTTAGAGGAAATGGATGTATCCTAGAGCTAAGAGAAAACAAGTCACGTTTGCTGCTCACTAAATGTCAGCTTTCACAGGGATGTGAACACATTTACATTTGTATAAGAGTCAAATTGTGTAGCTGTGCGTCTGTGCAACCAAACCTCATACGGAGTTTTTCCAGGCTGCACCATAAGTAGTGAAATGTGGGTGGAATTTTTCTGCCCATTGATGCTAAACAGAATACAAAAGCCTTGTACAGAAACCGTGAATTTTCTGGAATAGCAGCTGATGACACCACAGCATCTATCACCTCACTGACTGTTTTGTTGGGTCTGATGTGCCACCCTCTTCCTTCCTAAGCTCCAGGTGAATGTCTCCAAAGCTGTGCACTCATCCAAAGCCAATCTTCCCAAACATAAAGAGAGCTGTCCATGGGTCAAGTGTGTGTAAGTGATTTAGTTCTGCTCCTGGACCATCAGCAAAGCCCTGGTGGTTCACAGGCCACGCAGTGTATGCTGCCTTCATATATGAAAAGTTACGCACTCTAGTGAAAATACTGGCATCAGTGTATGGAAAAATGAGTGGCAGAGGGAAAAAGTGAAGTATGTAAGAACAGAAGTGATAAAGGAAATAGGGAAGCTGGTGGTTAGAAACAAACACAAGAGACTACTGCTTGTTAAGTCTGGTGTTTCATTTGTAAATAATGGAACTCACCAATTTATCAAAATAAGAAACCCTTCATTTTCTGATTAAAAGCTGTATGGTTATCCTTTTAGATCTAGTTCAGGCCTGTCATGCTTCATTTTAGAATTCGTCTTTAACGTGAGAATTACCTCCAAGGAGACTTACATTTGATTTTTAGTATTTTAGAGGAAGGCAAATGGATTGGGTACAGGTGGATCACAGACTCTCATCGCCCAACCCATAATTAAATGAATAGGAAAAGCAGAAGAACTAAACTAAAATAAAATCATAAAAGGAATCGGACAAAGAAAGGAATGTAAGTCCACATAATAAATTTCAACAAGGGACAACCAAATAAAGACTCTCTGTGGGGGCGCCTGGGTGGCGCAGTCGGTTAAGCGTCCGACTTCAGCCAGGTCACGATCTCGCGGTCCGTGAGTTCGAGCCCCGCGTCAGGCTCTGGGCTGATGGCTCGGAGCCTGGAGCCTGTTTCCGATTCTGTGTCTCCCTCTCTCTGCCCCTCCCCCGTTCATGCTCTGTCTCTCTCTGTCCCAAAAATAAAAAAAATAAATTAAAAAAAAAAAAAGACTCTCTGTGGTGTAGCTGGGTGCCACTGCCATCTATTCACTTTCTTCCCCAGCCGATATGAACACTAAACTAGTAACAGGAAAAGGAGAGTCATCGAAAGCACTGACAAGTCTCACCAATACCACACCAATTTGGAGAAAAGTAGGTGAAGGGGAAAGAAGAAGAAATAATTTGAAATATTTGTAAAACCCCTAAGTACCCACTGGAAGATCTTAGCAGAGGCAAGAAAATTACAAACCTGCAGGTGTCCCCATAGGGACAGAACACAGCTGAAACCAGGTGCAATGAAATTTAACGTAATCAAGAAGAAGACTAGCGAGCCCAGGCCTTCCAATAAAGGAGGATAAGCTCCCCAGCCCTTCATCGATCCTCCCATGCCTTTGAGCTGGCAAGATACAGAAAACAATGCAATAACCAATCCACAAATAGTAGCTCCAAAGAGAAGACTGACATACCTTGGTACAGGTGGACAGCATTTTAGGGAAAATGTAATCTCACTATATCAGAAAAGAACATATGAGCAAAGCTGCCCACAATAAGTATGAACACAGAAGATACAAAGAAATGACAGCAACTAGCTATGTAGATGAACAAACTAGAATCCAAGAATCCATGGCATGCAAAGAATGATTAAGTAAAAGATCTGGTAGAAAACAGATCAAGACCATAAGAAAATTTCCCCATGAGTCCTTTAGCTACAAAAGAAAGAATGAAAATGATATATATTTTTTAAAGTGTAAAACGGGGGCACCTGAGTGGCTCAGTCGGTTAAGCATCCAACTCCTGATTTTGGCTCATGAGTTGGGGCCCTGCACTGAGCTTGTGCTGTCAGTGCAGAGCCTGCTTTGCATTTTCTCTCTCCCTCTCTTTCTGCCCTTCCCCAGCTCATGCTCTCTTTCTCTCAAAAATAAATAAATTTAAGAACAGTGTAAAACTGTTAAGGAGCCAGTCTAACATGGTGATGTAAGAAGACCCTGAACTCACCTCCTCCCACAGACTCACTGAATCTACAGCTACACAATTCCTCCCAAAGAACTGAGGGCTGAATGAAGAGCTTTTGCAAAATAAATAAGAGGGAGACCACACAGAGAAGGGCAGGAGATAGGGATATAGTCATGAAGGGAACCCCATCCCCAGTGTGGCAACCTGCAGTGGGGAGGAATATCTCTGAGGGGTCCATGTACATACTCTCTCACCTTGGGACACATGGAAAAATAGTGGTTTAAAGGGCAATTTGACTGCAAGTGAAAGAAATCTATTTACTAACCTTAGTGCATCTGCTAAATGGTGGGAAACTTCTAGAAATCACTCTGGGGTTGAAAGGACCAGCAAGTGCCATTTTTTTTAAAAGTTTATTTATTTTGAGAGAGAGAGCACACATACGTGGGGGATGGGTGGAGAGGAGAGACAGAATCCCAAGGAGGCTCCATGTTGTCAGCGCAGAGCCCAATGCAGAGCTTGAACCCACAAACCATGAGATCTTAACCTGAGCCAAGATCAAGTGTCAGACACTTAACTGACTGAGCCAACCAGGTGCCCTGAAAGTGCCATTTTTTATGTCCCCCCTCCACCTTGATAGCACAGACAAAAGCAAGGTCCAGGTACTATAGTTGGCCTGCTCGAACTGACCCAACAAGCCCGGGCCCCTAGCTTAGAACAGCTGCAGCCATTTCCCCAAAACAACCCCACCATGGTACACCCTGGGCCAACTCCACTCATGGGTATGGAAGAAATGCACCTCAACATAAGAAAGATCGTATATGACAAACCCAAATGTTAACATTATACTCAACCATGAAAAGCTTAAGATCAGAACAAGGATGCCCACTGTTACCACTTTTATTGAACTTTCATGTTTCATTCAACATATTCAACATTGGAAGTCCTAATCACAACAAATAGGCAAGAAAAAGAAAAAAAAAGTCACCCACATTGGAAAGGAAGAAGTAAAATGCTCACTATTTGCAGATGGCATGACACTGAATATAGAAGAACCAGGATTCAACCAAAAAACTCTAAGAACTAATAAATGAATTCAGTATAGTCACAGGATACAAAATTAATATACAGAAATCAGTTGCATTTCTATACATAGTAAAAAGATATCGAAAAGAGAAATAAAAAATAACCCCCATTTACAATTTCACCAAAAAGAATAAAGTACCTAGAAATAAATTTAAGGAGGTGAAAGACCTGTATTCTGAAAACTGTAGGATACTTATGGAAGAAGACAGCATAAATAAATGGAAAGATACAACATGCTCATGGATTAGAAGAATAAATACTGCTAAAATGTCCACTCTACCCAAAGCAATCCAAAGATTCAATGCAATCTCCATAAAAATACCAATGGCATATTTATAAAACTAGAACAAAGAATCCTAAAATTTGTATGGAACCACAAAAGATCCCAGATAGCCAAAGCATTTTGAGAGAAAAGAACAATGCTTCAGGTGTCACACCTTTTGATTTCAAACTACACTACAAAGCATGGAAACAATAGATCAATAGAATAGAACAGAAAGCTTAACATATACATGGTTAATCGAACTATGACAAAAAAGACAAGAATATACAATGGGGAAAAGACAGTCTCTACAATAAATGGTACTGGGCAGACAGCTACACACAGAAGAATGAAACTGCACCACTATCTTATACCACATATAAAAATAGATTAAAAATGGATTAAAGACTTGAATGTAACACCTAAAATCATAAGGCTCATACAAGAAACCATAGGCAGTAAACTCTTTTACACTGGTCTTGGCAATATATTTTTGGACTAGTATCCTCAGGCAAGGGCAAGAAAAGCTAAAATAAACAAATGAGATTATATCAAACTAAATGGCATTTGTACAGCAAAGGAAACCATTAACAAAATGGAAAGGCAACTTACTGAATGGGAGAAGAATATTTGCAAGTCATACAGCCAATAGTGATTAATATTCAAACTACAAAAAGAACTTACACAACTTAGTATCAAAAGAGCAAACATCATGGGTGGCTTAGTCAGTTAATCATCCAGCTCTTGGTTTTGGCTCAGGTCATGATCTCATAGTTCGTGGGATGGAGCCTGCATCAGGCTCTGTGCTGACAGTGTAGAGCCTGCTTGGAATTCTCTGTCTGCCTCTCTCTCTGCTCCTTTCCCACTCTCTTTCTCATAAACAAACAAACAAACAAACATTTTTAATTAAAAAAAAAGCAATGCATTTAAAAAATGAGCAGGCCTGAACAGACATTTCTCTAAGAAGACAAACAGAAGGACAACAATCACATGAAACGATATGCTCCATATCACTAACCATCAGGTAAAGGCAAACCAAAACCACAGTGATATACCACCCATCAGATTGGTTATTATCAAAAAGACAAAAAAAAAAAAATAACAAGTGTTGGTGGGGACATGGAAAAAAGGAAACCCTCGGACACTGTTGGTAAGAATGTAAATTGGAGCAGCTACTATGGAAAACAATACGGAGGTTCCTCAAAAAAAGTAAAAATATAACTACCATACAATCCAGCAATTCCATTTCTGGATATTTACCCGAATAAAATGAAAACTCCAGTTCAAAGAGATTATCTGCACCAATATGTTCATTGCACCATTATTTACAATAGCCAGGATATAGAAGCAACCTGAGTGTCCATGAATATATGAATGCATAAAGATGTGAGATACACACACACACACACCAGAATATTACTCAGCCATAAAAAAAGGAATGAAACCGGGGCGCCTGGGTGGCGCAGTCGGTTAAGCGTCCGACTTCAGCCAGGTCACGATCTCGCGGTCCGTGAGTTCGAGCCCCGCGTCAGGCTCTGGGCCGATGGCTCGGAGCCTGGAGCCTGTTTCCGATTCTGTGTCTCCCTCTCTCTCTGCCCCTCCCCCGTTCATGCTCTGTCTCTCTCTGTCCCAAAAATAAATAAAAAACGTTAAAAAAAAAAAATTAAAAAAAAAAAAAAAAGGAATGAAACCTTGCCATTTACGACAACATGGAGGGCAAATACCACAGGATTTCACTTATATGTGGAATCTAAAAAAAACAAAACAAATGCATAAAACAAAACAGAAACAGTTTCATAGATATAGGAAACAAACTGTTGGTTACCAGAGAGGAAAGGAGTGGGAGGAGTGAGCTAAACAGGTGAAGGGGATTAAGAGGTACAAACTTCCAGTTATAAAATAAACAAGTCATAGAGATATAATGTACTGCATAGGGGATATAGTCAATAATATTGTAATAACTGTGTGTGGTGACAGATGATGGTAAGTGAACTTACTATGGGGATTATTTCATAATGTATAAACACACTGAATCACTATTATGTACCGCTGAAACTAAAAGGTTATGGTAAGTCAATCACATTTCAATTAAAAATTAATTAATTAAAAACAGCAAAACTAATCTCAAAGATCAAACGTCATGTCAGATGTTAACAAGAAAAAAATTTTTCATTGATCACCTGTTCCTGGATAGGATCCAATACCAGAAAAAAACAAGCTATAATGAACACCACTGAGACAAGTTTTAAAAATTAGATAGGCACTGTGGACTAGAGTAGAGGATCATATTGTATCAATGTTAAATTTCCTGATTTTTGATCATTGTATTATGATCCTTGAAAAAATGTTCTGTTCGTGGGTAACACACACTGACTGATGTATTTTTTTACACTCAAGTATTTTTTTGATCAAGGCTCATAATGTTTATAACCTCCTCTCAAATGATTCACAAAAAAGTACAGTGTGCGTGTGTGTGTGTGTATGTGTATACATATATCCAAATAGCGCAAAAGTGAACTCGGTAAAGAGTATACAGTAATTCCTTCTACTATTCTCTCTCTTTTTAAAATTTTTTAATATTTATTTTTGAGAGAGAAAGAGAGAGAGAGAGAGGGAAGACAGAGCATGAGTGGGGGTGGGGAAGTAAGAGAGGGAGACACAGAACGTGAAGCAGGCTCCAGGCTCTGAGCTGTCAGCACAGAGCCTGATGCGGGGCTTGAACTCATGAACCATGAGATCATGACCTCAGCTGAAGTCAGACACTCAACTGACTGAGCCACCCAAGCACCCTCCTTGTACTATTCTTGCATTCTTGAAAATTTTCCATAAGTTTATAATACATCAAAGTAAAAATTTACAAAAAGAAATCAAAGAATACCTTTAGAAAGCTAATGTATTAAATCAGTCAATAAAGAACGGATTATAACTGTAGCTGAAAATTAAAATCCCAACATAGAAGACAAGCTGAAGGTAAAGTAGTAAATGCAAAGGAAAATAAAACTGGTTAAAAGAGTTGACGAAAATGTAAGTAAATACATTGTACAAAGAAGATCCAACACAGACAAAATAGGTTCGTCAGCAGGATAATCCCACATGGAACAGAAAAGCAATTCAAATATACAACAGCAGAAAATATCTCTGAAAGTAAGGAGCAATTTTTCTACAGATAGAAAGAGAGCCCACTGCTTTAAGAAATGCTGAATTATTGATTTTGAAACACATTCCTCGTCCCGTTATTGAATTTCAAAGATTAAGAAAAAATTCTTCAAACATCCATTCAGGAAAGAAGTCTGTCACATGCAAGAGAGAGAGTGAGGAAAAAAATAAAGGTGACCTCAAACTACTTCATAACAGAATTCAGACACAGACAACAATGAGTCAGCATATACAAGGTTTACAAGAAAAATGCCCCAACTATATTACCTTCAGTGAATTTGCCGTTTAAATATAAAGGAAGCACTCATTCTCAAACATGAAAGAACTTGAGTAATATAGCTACAATTAAATTCAACCAAACAAAAGTAAATGGAAAAACTGTGCTAAGTACTAACTTGAATCAAAATGAGGCACAGAAGACAGTGGAGAAATGTCTACTAAATGCAGAGGGAAAAAAGTGTGATCCACTAGATTAATCTAGCTAATTTGCCATTCAGCCGTAAAGATGAAACAAATTCTCAAGAATGTCACAATCGAAACTTCTAGAGCTGAATCAAAATAAACGGCTCAAGGGGTGCCTGGGTGGCTCAGTCGGTTAAGTGTCCAACTTCGGCTTAGGTCATGATCTTACAGTTCATGGGTTTGAACCTCCAGTTGGGCTCTGTGCTGACAGAGCGGAGCCTGGAGCCTGCTTCAGATTCTGTGTCTCCCTCTCTCTCTGCCCCTCCCCTGCTCATGCTCGCTCTCTCTTTCTCTCTCTCTCTCTCTGAAAAATAAAATAAAACATTAAAAAATATATTTAAAATAAAGGCTCAAAATTGGAAAGCCAAAATAAAAATGCTGGTACTGATCATCTAATCTTTATGAATTTTCACTAAGAAAAAGGAAATAAAAGGAAACCTTAAAAAAATGAAAGATTGTAACTATAATAGCAATATATTCAATAGTATTTATAATCACATGTGGCTAAAAAACACAACAAATAAGTCCTCATCTTTATTATAGGGATTTCATCATTATTGTATAAAACTAAATCATAGGTAATTATAAATGGTCTTGGTTGCTTACTATTTCTTTTTTACCTTTTTCTTAATTTTTAAAGGGATATTTACATAAAAGTACAAGACAGACTATATAAAATTGCCAATATCCCACTGTTTCTTGTCTACAAAAAGCAATTTCATATAGTTCAACTTAATGTTTTTGTGATAAAAACGTACCTGAAATCTATAATTTCCATTAGTTTCATTTCTATTTATCTTTTGTTTAATTGAGTAAATATGTAACCATTTAAAAATACGTAGAGCCTAAATTTATTTTTTATAAAATGACTACTGTCTTTCCTTCAATCTATTCATCCTTCTATGTATTTTTATATGTATACTCATGACATAAGCAGATGTTTAAAATATTAATATTTGCTCATCAAATAAGATGGTTGTTTTCATATAAAGGATTTCATATTAAGGATTAAGGATTAAGATTTTGTGAGGATTTTGGCTTCCCTTTTAGTATTTTTTGGTATTTCTTGAATTTTTCAAAGCCAAGATATGTTCTTTTTAGGCAAATAGAAAAGTTTTTATTCTGAGGTGAACAGAGGAGGTTATCACTAAAAACCAACCAACCAACCAAACAAACAAACAAACAAACAAACAAACACAAAACCAAAAAGCAAGCACATGTGGAAGTTTCTGGCCTGCTTCTTGGATGTGCGGCAGGAACAACTGCATGAACAACTTCCTGATGAAAAGAGGACTGATTCCCCTGGGGTCTGTTACTGAACCAGACCCTTGTGTGTTCACGAATATGGTTATGATTTGCCAGACTACAATCACTGAGATTTTAGGAAAGGGAATGCAGCAGTCTAATTTCTCCTCAAACTGGTATGCCAATCAGCAGCACTGGCATCAAATGGGTACTGGTCAGATGTGCAGAATCCTGGGCCCCATCCCAGAATCTGCATTTCAGTGCATTGGCACTGAAGCTTGCCAAATACTGCTTTAAAAGATCTAACAGCTCAATCCTCCAACAAGGGTGTTGGGCAGTAGCTTTAATAAAGCTACAGAGATTAGCCACTCAGCAGGTTTGTAGAAAGAAGAAAAAATATATATTTCATCCACATGAAGTTCCTTATGCCACATTTTTTTTTTAAACAGAGACAGAGCATGAGCAGAGGAGTGGCAGAGAGAGAGGGAGACACAGAATTTGAAGCAGGCTCCAGGCTCTGAGCTGTCAGCACAGAGCTCAACGCGGGGCTTGAACTCATGAACCACAAAATCGACCTGAGCCGAAGTTGGACACGTAACCAACTGAGCCACCCAGGAGCCCCTCCTTATTCCATTTTAACTGTGTATTATGTAGGCTAAGGGGGCCATCTCTGGTGTGGGCATCCACCCATTTGGTAACATTCTCAGGGAGATGTCAGGGGATATCCAAGGAAACAAATACAAAGGTTAACAGTTATATGAGGGAAAAAGGGAAAGCCTTGTTTTCTTGGAGGATGTTATAAAGAATCAAGCAGAGGGGCGCCTGGGTGGCTCAGTCGGTTGAGCGTCCGGCTTCGGCTCAGGTCATGATCTCACAGTCTGTGAGTTCGAGCCCTGCGTCGGGCTCTGGGCTGACAACTCAGAGCCTGGAGCCTGCTTCTGATTCTGTGTCTCCTTCTCTCTCTGCCCCTCCCCTGCTCATGCTCTGCCTCTCTCTGTCTCAAAAATAAATAAAAACATTAAAAAAAAAATTAAAAAAAAAAGAATCAAGCAGAAGGCAGAGTTAACATTGTCTACAGTAAAAAAAAAAAAAAAAAAAAATAGCATTACCTGCAAGATTTCCCAGCACATTTAATTCTTTTTCCAAATTGTCTAAGGTTTGCTGATCAGCAGTGTCATCTAAGAAAGGCTCAGTGTGGTCAGTAATATCAATGTATTCAATTTCTGAAATTTCAGAAGCAGCTCTAGATAACGATCGAACAGCTGCACTTCTTGATCGAGGATGGGAGAAGAGGCAACCGGAGCTTTTCTTAACAGAGTTGGAGAGGGGTATATGTGCTGTTGAAGGTCTCTGTGATATCTCCCCTAAAATGAAAAATAAAAAAAATTTAATCAACTGTTTTAAAATTTCTGAATGAATGCTTAAAGATACAAAATACCATCCCTTTGAACCAAGAGCAGTTAATGCCAAGTTACTTTCCCTACATCATAAAGAACACTTTGGGGTTATTTTGCTCTTTTTTTTTCTTATATTCAGAAAAAGACAAGTTAATTTTAATATTAACTGAAGCAAAACTTCTGTGAACCAAGTCAATTCCAGAACAATTCAATATCCAATTTTATAATCTACCCGATAGCCATCCAAACTGTGCCGTTTCTTTTTTTCTTTTTTTAAATATGTGTCCTGTTTCTTAAATTCTAGGATTATACCAAACTCTGCCTTTTAAGAGAAAAAAAAAAACTCATAGAATAGACATGGTACCACTTCCTAGTGAACCTAGTGAATTTTATTTGATGGTGCTTAACATTCTTCTACTAAAACAAATATGGACACAAAATATTAGTATGAAAATGCTTTTAGAAAAATATAGGCTTTAAAGAAATTGAGATCATATTTCTTATTTTCCTAAATATGAGTTCACTCTCTGTTGCTTTATAGGGCAATTAGTGGAAAAGTTCCGGAAACATAGATCTACCTCAGGTTATTACTTTGTTCCACTAAGGTAGTCACAACTTTGTCCTGACCTATTTCAAAGGCTGATTTAGTTGGTTTCTTCAACATGTGTGTTTCTTTCATAGTAAGAAAAAAATCCTTTTAAATCTTACACTAATATAAATTAATTATAGATAGATAATATAGATAGATATCTATAGATACATGTATCTATAGATATCTATACATACAGATATATATAAATATAGATATAAATAGATATAAATATAAATAGCATATATATATATATATAGGCACATATCTATATCTATGTATAGATACATAGATGTAGATAGATATAGATATCTTTTGGTACTGTTCACAAGATTCTTTAATGAAGGCCAAAGGAATATTCAAAGTACAAATTTAGAAATTCATAGTGCAGGTATATTTTTATATGTAATGAATCACTATTTAGATTTAAATAAATATATTTATTTTAAATATAAATAATTTCTAAGATAACCTTGTATTCCCTTAATACAAATTGGTTTTGGGTAAAAATTGGGTTCTTTAAAGAAGTGCTATTATCATTATAATGAAAATCATGATTTGACTGAACATATGCCATTATAACATTATGTCCACTCGAGTCAAAGGAAAATGTAAGATTCAGAAGAGTAACTACAGGTAGTTGCCATGTATCAAACGTTTACTGACTACTGAGTTTGTCTTTTTCTTAAACTTAAAAATCTACTTGGAATGTAGCTAGTACCCTAAGAAGCATCCTAATGCAGTGTGTAATTATATAAGCAATTAAAACTGACTAAGGTAAGTCCCAAAGGGCACCAATTTTAATGAACATTTCAGAAATCAATTTTGAAAACATTTTTTGTTGGAATGAAATTATGAATAAATTAAAATAAGAGTCTGACCTTTTTGTGTCTATGCACACAGAGACAATTCTAAAGAAAATGTATTGACAAAAGTGTGTTTATGTTTTAAGACAAATAAATGTAAATATCCCTGTGGATTACTTTAATGACTAGAATTTGGAAATAATTTCCTCTATTACCTATAATCCATAAAAGTACATAATACATAAAGTACACAAATACATAACAATACATAATACAAAAAAAAAAGCAAACTTGCCATTCCTATATAAGAAAGCAGTAGTTAAGAACGGCAATCGTGGAAGTACAGGCCAATGAGCATAAAGTAATTCAACTGTACGCACTGAAACTTCTACATCTATGGAGAAACTCCACCTTCCTATCTATATTGTGCTGTGTCCCAGTCAAGTAAAATTCAGAGGAATGAAGAATTCTGATTAAAATAAAACAAATAGGGTTGCCTGGGTAGCTCAGTTGTTTAAGCATCCAACTTCAGCTCAGGTCATGATCTCACGGGTTTGTGAGTTGGAGCTCTGTGTGAGGCTCTATGCTGACAACTCAGAGACTGGAGCCTGCTTCAGATTCTGTGTCTCATCTCCCTCTCTCTGCCCCAACCTCACTTGCACTGTGTGTGTGTGTCTCTCTCTCTCTCAAAAATAAATAAACATTAAAAATTAAATAAAATAAATGGAAGATGTTACGAGGAAGAACCGGACTTCTGCCAACACAGGTAAATGTGAGTTGAAAAATTTAACATAACATAGATGCCCTTCAGAAAATTCAGAAGAACACAAACATTTGCCAAACTCTTGTAACAACATCTGGTTGCCACAATATTAGAAGTTAATTGATGCCAACTGAGAAAAAAAAAAAAAGTACACTGGGAGTGGGTCAGATTTATGCTTAGCACGCAGCAAACAGACAATTTTTTCCTATGGAAAATATGTTTAAAGTGTAATTTAAAGTACCTGAAACACAGTGACAGAGGAAGCTTCAATCTGATCCTTAATTTTATTCCTTTTTTGTTGTTAATTTAGGTGAGTACATCATTCTTTCCACAAGCTTATTAACATACAAGCTTATTAATGTTATTGCCAGGATTAAGATTTGAAACACCGTTAAGACTGGCACTAACGATGGGGTGACTAGGAGGTTCAGTCACTTAAGTGTCCAACTCTTGGTTTCAACTCAGGTAATGATTTCACACTTTGTGAGTTCAACCCCTGCGTCAGGCTCCGCACTGACAGCACAGAGCCTGCTTGGGATTCTCCCTCTCCCTCTCTCTTTGCCCCTCCCTCACTTGCGCTCTCTGTGTCTCTCTCTCTCTCAAAATAAACAAATAAACTTAAAAAGAAAAAAGACTGGCACCAATGGAAAATGCCATGATTGAAAGGATCATTCCATGATTTTTTTTTAAAGTCTAGTTTGTAGATTACACACATCAGAAATTCCTTTTTGAAGCAACTTGTGCCATTACTGGCAGTGTAATCTTAGGAAACTAGAAATTACCACTGACCACAGTTATACTCTAAAAATACGTAGAGAAATTGTCCTTGGTATTGGCGAAAGAATATATATGCTGTATGATCACTAATGAGACCAGCCCAAATATTGGAAAGATAAAAGAGAAGGATGCTTTGTGCTCTATCAACGGGCATAAGAATGCTGACACAGATATGAAAGCATGAATCACTCACTGAAAACTATCTAACCAATAATTGTCATTGTTATTCTAAATTAAAACATTAGAACTGGATGAAACATAAGTAGAGCAACACGATTTCTGTATAGTGTTTCAATTACAAATAACATCTGAGCAAAGAGCCACTATTTTATTCCCGAATAAAGTGTGCAAAACATCATTGTCTTTTGCTATTCTTGTTCCACTGTGTAAATTACTAAGAATTTATACATAAAATATAAAAATGTATTTTCTACGAGTTCTCACACCTATACGTACATTTTATTTAGCAGCATGGGTTAATAGAAAGAAGGCTAAAATGGGAAGCACTTGTCTAATCTCACTCAATTAGAAATCACCTTGTGACCTGAGATATGCAAATGCATATTTCACCTGAAAATTTAGGAGCTGGACAGAATGATGTCCTAAATCCCCTCTAACTCCGAGAACCTATGAATTAATACCTAATCTAATTAAATTACAAAATCTTTTCTCAAATCCTAAAACTGCCAGCCAGACACTGTGTCAGGATCAGAGGACTCAAAATTGAAGGAGACACTGCTCCTACCCTCCAATTGTACTCCAGACTAACACAACTGATAGCAGTCCAGTCTAACACAACAGGATAGCAGGATAGTCCTGCTATCCTGCTTCGCTCATGCAGGCACACTTCCTGAGTGCTGACAAAATGCCAGGCTGTGTTCTATCGCTGAGGATACACCAATGAAAAGGACAGGGTAAGTCCTTGCTTTCTTTCCAACCAAACATAGGATGAGCAGAAAATTAACAAGTAAAATGATTTCACCTAGTAATAGGTTCTATGAGAAGGACAAAAGAAGGCAAAGGTGATTGGGGGTCTCAAGAGACTAGGTAAAGGGGGGTTCATAAGGCCTCTCTAGGGGAGCCTGGGTGGTTCAGTCAGTTGGGCGTCTGACTTCAGCTCAGGTCATGATCTCACACTTCGTGAGTTCGAGCCCCGCGTCGGGCTCTGTGCTGACAGCTCAGAGCCTGGAGCCTGCTTTGGATTCTGTGTCTCCCTCTGTCTCTGCCCCTCCCCTGCTCACGCTCTGTCGCATGCTCACTCTCTCTCTCTCTCTCTCTCAAAAAAAAAAAAAAAAAATTAAAGAAAATTAAAAAAAAAAAAAAAAAGAAGGCCTCTCTAAGGAGGCAGCATCTGGGCTGAGATGGAAAAATGAGAAAGAATCAGTCATATGAAAAAGGGGGGGAAGTTGGAGAAAGAGGCTGCGGACCATCCCAGGTTAGATGGGAGAGCAAATTCCGAAGCTAACAAGCAAGAGAGAGTGTGGCCTGTGTGAGAACAAAAAGAGAGCCAGCGTAGCTGCATTGTGGGAGAAGACGTGGTTAGGGGAGACAGGCAGGACCAACTCAGTGCCGCTGTGTGATGTCTGGTAAGAAACAGTTTTGTCCTGCTGTCTATGAAACTATAAGATGCTTTTAAGCAGGAGACTGACAAGATGCAATTTATGATTTAAGTTTACAGAAAATGTGATCAGCTCCCTCTAAACTATAAACAAGTTTATGACTATAAACAATTCACCCACTGACTATAAACAGTAGAATTTGATGGAAATTAATTATGGAAACTTGTTTTCAGGAAAGGCAAAAAGTTAAATTGAGAGACAAATGAGGGATGATGGACAACTGGCTTGGGCTCATCTTGGGCAACAGCAGTAGAAGTGGTTAGATTCAGGATCAGTATTAGAGCTGAAATCAGCAGGCTCTAGGGATGAAGAGGCTGCGGTGGGCAGACGGAGGCAAGATGGCTCCTGACCTGGACACTTCCTGATGCCTATATGGTTGTGCGGAGACAAGAAGATGGGGCAGGGGCGGGGGATGATCAGTGGGCTTGCTGCTAAACACCGCTGTATTTCACAGCTCTCAGAGTTTTACGTTCACAAACTTAAAAATCTTACAGAAGAATTCCTTTATACGTTGGCATCAGTTTAGAAAATATGATTTTGGTAATTCATAGCTTAGCCAAGAAATTTTTAGTTTCATGTCGGCCTACTGCTTCTGTTCAGAAAGTCATTTCCCTCTGCCCCTAACTGGAAAATCTTACTCATTTTTTAAGATTCAGCTGAAATGTCACCTAGTCCCTAACACTTTGGTGATCTACCCTTTTCAACGGCAAAGCAATTACTTTACCATTTCTATTCCTAAAAGGCTGCACATGTACTACCTCTATCATAACTAATCACATATGCTATTATTAATCGCCTGTTGGTCTCCAAAAGTATGTCACCCGCAGTCCTTTTATAAGATGTGTACTTTATATGCAGTCATTTATGTGTTTACGTTTCTGTATAGCAGTTTTCCCTCAGTATGGTTTTTGGACTGTGTACATCAGCATAACATGGAATTGTTGATGAAATAAGTGCAAATTCCTAGACGTTATCTCAGCTTTAATAAATCAGAATCTTAAGAATGAGGTCGAGGGGCCCCTGGGCGGCCCAGTCTGTTAGGCGTCCAACATTGGCCCAAGTCATGCTCTCTCTCATGGTTCGTGGGTTCAAGCTCCATATCTGGCTCTGTGCTGACAGAGCCTGGAGCCTGCTTTGGATTCTGTGTCTTCCTCTCTCTCTGCCCCTCCTCGTCTTGTGCTCTGTCTCTCAAAAATAAATGTTAAAAGAATTGAAAAAAAAAAGAATGAGGTCAAGAAATCTATATTACAAGAGGTTTCCCAGGTGATCATGTTCAAACTAACATTTGAGAACCTCTGCACTAGACTCTAAGCTCTTGGACTGCAGGGACCAGGGTATATTTTGTATCACCAGTATCTGGCAGTGTCCGGCCTAAAGTAAGTACTCCTACAAATGTTTTTGATAGTAAATTATTGATTTCAACAGAGCACTCCAAATTGATACTTAAAGGCATTTGGCTACTTATTTACAAAGATTTGTCTTGGTAACAAATTCCTCATAGCATGCATGTGAATTTGTTAAAACAGTTCCTTTGACTGCCTCAGAAGGAAGCAACTAGAATTTTTGAAGCTGCTCAAGGCTTTGATGTGAGAATAGGTACCTAATTACAGAGTCAGAAAAAACATTTATCATAAATGGATGGTTTTTCCAAAAAAAAACAAACAAACCCAAAAACAACTTTTAAATCTGACAGATTCTCAACATAAGTGCATATGAAAAGGATCTAAGCTAGCCAAAGAGTTTTAGTCATAGGATTTAGGGCAAGAGAGGCATATCGATTTTGCATTTTTGGACAAATCACGTGTAATTAAATTTCTGGCTCGAAGATGGCCTCAAACGAAGGTAAATAACCCATTTTGTTCCTCCCAAACCTGTGAGCCCCCAAAAATGAGGAAACATGACTCATGCAACTCTTTTCCCTCGGGGCCCGGCTCCATGCCAACATACTCAACACATGTCTACACAAAGTGTCTTAATTCATCAGTCATCGACAGCAACTGCACATGACATTGAGCCTAAAGCAAACTTATTGCAGCAGGTATTATTACTGGATGCCAATAATGAGCTAATAAAACTACTGAGTTTAATGATGTCAAAATTCTCTGCATACATGCCCTAGGAAAATATTACCATGAGACTCAACACGTCAAAAGCGTTATCCTATAGACAATCTTGCAGTTATTTTGGTTAGAGAATGGAGTTGAACTGAAATCAAGATTCCAGGGTTAACACATTCAGCACTAGGTTTAGAACACAGGTATCTTAACCACAGCTACAAGCAGCAATCTTAACTTAAACCATTCCTTTCACAAATGGCTATGTCCGATCATAGTATGAACTAAGTGGGGTGCCTGGGTGGCTCAGACAGTTAAGCATCCGACTCTTGGTTTTGGCTCAGGTCATGATCTCATGACTCACGAGTTCGAGCCCCAAACCAAGCTCTGCACAACCTGTGAAAAGCCTGCTTGGAATTATGTCTCCCTCGCTCTCTGTGCCATCCCTGCTTGTGCTCTGTCTCTCTGTCTCAAAAATAAATACATGTTTAAAAATAACAATAATAATATGAACCAAGTGAATGATATGCAAAATCTAGTATAAATGCAGTTTCCTGAGAGTGTAACAAAACCAAGTATGTATTTTACAAGGATTGCTCAAAATACACAACATACCCTGAGCTACACTTAAAAAAATATTATTCACTAATACACTGTTACAAAAATAACTAAAGTTAACTCATGTCTTTGAGAAGAATCAGGACCACTCTTGGTTTTTTGGTTTTGGAGACAAAATGTAAGACAGCCACTTAAAATGAATAAGTTTACATTATGAAACTGCAAAGACGAATTTTCAGGTACCTAGTAAAGTGCTGAGACAAACTAAAAAAAAAACAAGAACAAAAACAGTGAGCCATCCATATGGCGCTGTGGCCTTCAGGCTGTCCTTACCCCTCTTTCGCTGTGTTCTGCTCATGGACAGGTTCTGGGCAGTCTGCACAACACCCAAGACAACTGCGTGATCAGCCGAGGCACTTATGCTGTGGCCTGGCATCCACTCTCGGTCTCCTGATATGGGAAAATGGTAAACTAATTTCAATATTGAAAAGGAGGAAAATTCATGTTATTGCTTTATTTTATTTATTGTCTTCCTGGATAATATTTAGCTAAGCAAGGACCATTCATAACAGTGAGGCATATATTATAAGAGACAGATTCTCATAATGATACAATAAACAACATTAGATTTGCATAGCTTAACAAAAAGAAGCAAACTCTAAATTGCAAACATATTAGACACACACACACGCGCGCACACACACACACACACGTTTGAATAGAAACAAGTATTTTTCAAGTATGTAACAAGATAACTTAAAGTATAATAGTTTCTACATGAATAAATACATTTGAATTCTTAGGAAACCTAAGAATATTGGTAACTTTCAGAAGGAAACTACAGATATGTCTCCGAAATCTCACAGATCCTGAGATTTGGAGATTTGCTTTTAAGATGGTATTTAGGAATCATCATACAATACTTAACAGTTAATGAAGTGATTCAAAGAATTTCTCTTTCACTATTTAGTAAGGGCTACATTCTAAATTCTAAAAATAATCTTTTTCAATCTCATTATAGTTATGTCCTCTCACATTCTGATAATGGCCTCAAACACAAATATGCAGCAACTCACACAGGGTTAATAATTTCAACTGGAGAAGAAAATGACTTTATTCATTGAACAGAATTACCCAGTATTTCCCAAAATGAGGATGAACTGTTTTAAAAAAAGTGTCATAAAACCGTTAGGTTGGTCCACAGGCCATCTGATTTCGTGTCTGAATTTACCTGCAGTTGTAATCCTAGTACTGGAATAGCTGCATTCTAAGCTATGAGAAGGAAGTAAGTTGAGTCTCTCATTTTTATCAAAAACAAAGAATCTTTCAAGTCCTTGATATTGTTCAGTTATAGGCTTACTTCTGAGGGCTATTTCTCGTAACAACTAGGAAACAAAATATTCAACAAAATTAAGTTTGCTTTATCTCATCAACACAAAGCAGCACATTCATTCATTGAGCACCTACTTCATTCTTGGCACAGATTCCAGCCCCATCAAATTTAGTGAAGACATAGACAATAACACAACATTTATATATAGTAAAAGTTGTGAAAAACATCTAAACCACGACATAGTAATTATCTGAAAGTTCCACTGATCCAAGGAAGACAGAAGTTCACAAAACAAAATAAAGGGTTTTTTTCTCCTTTCTTATATTTTATTCCCTTAGTGTCTTCATGTATAAGTTACTCTGGAAAACAGAATGCCCCCTATATGCTGTGCTTTTGCATTAGTATCTTTGCCTGTACAGAAACTAATTTCAAAGATGAAAGCAGAATACTGAGGAAACAAATCTGGTCATAGACAAAATCTAAGTTAACAAAATACTTATTGTGAAGCAAATATGCATGTAGGAAACTGCGGTAAGAGCGAGCGAAGTAACTTGAGAAGTTTATACAGCTAGAAATTAGCAGAATTAGGTTCTGGCTGATTTGAAGCCTGGGATCATTCCCCCACCCTATGAATTCATTTTATGACATGCTTTCATTCTAGGAAAGAATATTAATGGGACTAAAACATACATGAGTCTAGTTAAGAAACAGATTAGAGATTCAGAAGTGAGACTCTAGATGGGCTTAAAATATAATCAGAGTGCTCTCAGTATTTAACAGCTCCCTAAAGGATCTAATTAATGCCCAAGCACAGCCTGTTTGAAGGGAGTAAACAACACAAAATGTATTATAACGTTATCCAAATTTATAAGTCGTATAAATGACAAAATATTACAAAACAAAGATAGTGACCGATGAAGCATCTCCTTCAAAGACAAGTCCAAGTTGGCTCTGCTCATGACATCTCCCCTGGCCCTCCCAGACACTGATTACCAGTTTACAACACCCTTCAGCTTTAGTGCAGCTCTTAATTGGATTAGACAACTGCCACTCTGGAACAGTTTTTTTTAAAGCACCAGTGACCAGATAAGACCAAAGAAAGGGGGGTTGCTTGCTTGTTTCCCAAACTCAGAGAGTTAACTACTGGTTGGTGGTTTCCAAGCCAGAACCAAGAGCTCCCAAGTAGACCTTGTTCTTCCTAGCAGCCTATCCCACCCCACTGCTGCTGCCCTACAACTTGGTACTTCATTCCATAGATTCCACCTTTATGAAGGACTCAATATCTGAAAACTGACGTGCAGATTCAACTATCTTGCACCCAAGTGGAAGTCAAGAAATTCTACTGCTAAAAACTGCCCCTATTGCTCACTCTTAAGTTTTCGACTCCAGCAAAAAAAATTTTAAAGTAGTCTCTTTAAGTAGCTTAAGGAATGGTTTCTACTAGAGCAGGAAGAAAAATTAAAACAGTTCGTGTCTAGTCATCAGGGATGAAAATAAAGTTGATTCTACCACTGTATATAAGGCACCATTCTCTATGACATGATCACTTACCAGTTTTTTTTTTTTACAAATGTAGTAGAAGGGATAAAAATATGAGTAGTAGCTTTTTAACATTTCAATTTTAATTATGAAATACTCTAAATATGTAGATATGTAATAGAACATGACTTGATCACACAGTTTAATATCAGTAATTTAAAATTTTGCTTTAGCTATCCATACCAAAAAAATCAGTCTTTAGAGTGAATTGTATTATTGCATTGAAGTGGACATACTCTATTCCAATGCATGTTTTTGACTATTATTATGCCTGAACGTATCCATAAAAAATTACATTTGTCTTCAATGTTTCAAAAAATATTGACTTAACTCTAGGTGTCCTTTTATATTTAAATTTTAATCTCATATTTTTGAGATGTATCCATGTAAATAAAAACAGTTCTATTCCATTCATTTTAACTGCTAGATTGCTTTCCATTATACAAATTACCACAGATTACATATCTGTGAGTTTGGCCCAAATGCCTTTTATTAGGTTACAGAAGACAAGGTCTCCCCCTGGGGCAAAGATCAGGCAGGCTTGCACCCAGTTTACAAGAACTGGGGTCCATATGCTCAGGATTCCTCTCCCACAGCATAGGACACTGCACATGCAGGTGGACATCAGAAAATTAGAGTTCTGTTCCAGAAATTCACTCTATGATTGCTTTTCCTCATTGTGGGAGGTAGAAGAAATGCTCATCTCTGATGAGGCTTTACTTTTGAGAATCTATTATTGGCTAAATTGTGGGGATGTCTTCTAGAAGGGAATGGATTTCTTTTGGCAGACATATGAGGGCTTCGATAGACACGGATTAAAATTAATGTTAATTTGTTGACTTGGGGCTTCTAAGTAAGAAATGTATACTTAAACTGTGAACCTACACTCAAAGAAAGCCCAAGATTTCCGTTTTTCAGGGAAGATATTTCTGGACCTGGCCCAGATCCTCTGCAGAAATCAGTTGCCCTTCATCTTGTTGCATCTGTGAGTACATCTCCCAGGGTAGTCCTTCAGTGACTGAGGAGACTTCTAGGGATTACAAGTTTTTGCAAAGATCTCAGCCCAGTTTTGCACTTCAGCAGGGAAGAAGGCCCATCACAAAGTGGGCACAAAAATCCAATCCCCCCAGCAGAAGTGGCAGCAGCTCAACATTCCTTCTTCTATGTCTTTGGTCCCCCCACTTCAGTTTAGGCACCGCGGAGATTCATTTCAAATGACTTTGAAGGGTTGTTCAAATGTCTGACTTGCCTAATTTCCAAAAAATGTATTAGGTAATCATGATTACCTAAGATTTTTAATATATAGAACAGAAATTCAAATACAGTTTCCAAACTTGGCAATAATGCAACAATGAGCTACTTTACTTTTCCTCTAAGATGAAATACAAACTAAACCCATATATCTTTATTAGCCATGTTTTTGAAGGAATTACCTTTAAAACCTTATACTTACATTAAGCCACAAAAACTGGTTCTATCTACATATCTGCATTTAATTCATTTAAACCCGGGACTATACAGTAAAAAGCTAGAAAGGATTTCTTGTACTAAATTATTCATAATAATAAATTTCATTTAGAAAAGTAACAGCTCTCTTACTATGGTGCATGAGGTGGGCCTTAGAGTGTTATTTGTCATAGAAAACCCGTTTGTTATCATGGCATTTACCATATTAGAATTTGTCCTGTAAGTAATTAGCATTCTTTCCCATATGAGTCGTTCTTCAACTATCTCACGATAATATAAGGTAGCACATTGTAACTTCAATAGGTAGTAATGTTTAAGAATGTATTGCGTCTTATGACATTTCTTACAGCATTTTTAATATAATAAACATAATAGAGACTTACCAGTGGTGACTCTGTAGTTTTAGAATCTTCAGCGTTTGGCCTCTCATGCAGATTGCTAAATTCCAAGGATTCTTTGATGTCCTGAGATAATTGCTCCTTAATGGAAGGTTTTTCTAAACCTCTGCTTGGCAAAGAATCCTTGCTCTCAAGTGATATGCAGGAATCATCAGACTTTTGATTACTTTCCATATCTATAGTTTTCTCCTTGAAATTTCTTTCAAAAAAGCTGCTTTCCCCTAACTTTTCAGTGGCAGGAGAATAAACATCAGGATCCACAATGGTGTCAAATTTTGTATCTGAAGTTACTGCTGTTGAAAACAATTATTTACAAAGTTAAATACATTGATTAAACTGTCAATAAATGAAAACTTCTATGGTGTAAACTCTTATCAATAAGCACTATTTTGTCAACATCTCTTTACTGACATATCAGTGTTAAAATACTTTTACTCTGCTTATGTTCATGAATGATAATCATAATTTACTGACACATTCAAACCTTGATGAGCTAGACTAATGGAAGGAGGCATGATTTTATTTTGTAATGAAAATTTGAAATTGATGCACATTTTTATTTCAGCCTGTGGCTCAATTCCCACTTTCCTACATCCTCTCTCGGCCAAGTTTTACAATAGCAATTTATGAAAAATAATACAGAGAGAACCTTATTTCCACATTTTGCTTCTCTTCCTTAGAATGGTTAGTGATAAGGTGAGGGCAAAGGGAAATGTGCCAGATGCAAGAGCAGTACCAGTTAGGGGACAAAAAAACCTTTAAGCTGGGACACCTGCCTCTGGAAAGCTACAAAATGAGCAAGATTATATTAGTCACCACCTCATTATGTCTGCTTTAAGTAAACGACTTGGTTTAGAGCATTGGTTTTCAACCTGGGTGCACAATGGAATCATCTGAAGGTACTCTTTAAAATTGTCAACGTATGGACCTGACCCCAACCAATTAAATCAGACACTGGAAGTGGCATTCAAGCACTGTTTCTGTCTCCCCCCATCCCACCCCCACCCTGCAAAATTCTTCAGGTGATCATAATGTGTAGCCAGGACTGTGAAACACTGGTCTAAATTTTATGAAAAATAAAAATTATTTAATAATTTTTATATCATACTGCATTCATTTTAAATAAAAATATGTATATCATTAGCCAGATTGAATATAGCTTCATCTGATTGTCCCTATACTCTTTCCAATATAAATATCTTATCTCTATAAATAGATGGTATAAAATAGTAAAGGCTATGACTAAAATACTCTCCAGTGATGTAAATTCTGCCTTGCTGCTCAAAGGACTTACTCGTTGCAATCAAATGTTTGTATAGCTGGGCAATCACACATAGTATTTAGAACTTCCATTTCCAACAACTATCACTTCTTAAATCACACAATTACTACAAGAAAGGCAGTTACTTATACAACACAGAAATACTTTTACAAGAAAAATTTTATAAAGGCTCTTCAATTTAATGAAACTTGCACAATAATGCTGTATTTTCCTTGAAAACTTGAATAGAAATTAGTTGATTTTATGGTACAAAGAGATGCCATTTTCTATATGTAAATGTCTACAACTAACCTCTGTAATATTTTTGCAAGATTGCATAATTCCACTACTGCTGAAGAGGTAACAAAGCAGCCTTTTTATTAATCTTTAAAATCTGATGCAAAAAATAGAGGTGTGATTTAATTTAGTGTATTCAATGGAAGTCCCATTAAGTCATAAAAACTAGACATCTTGGTTCAACATTTGAAAATTAATCTAATCTGTCACATCAACAGGCTAAAGAATAAAAATCACAAGATCATATCAATAGATCCAAACCAGAAATAAAAGGGAACTTCCTCAACTTGATAAAGATTACCTATAAAAAAGCCCTATAGTTAACATCATACTTAATGATGATAAACTAGATGCTTTAACCCTAAGATCAGGAACAAGTCAAGGATATCCCCTCTTACAACTCCTTTCCAAAATCCTTCTAGAAGTTCTAGCTAATGCAATAAAACAAGGAAATAAGTATACGGATTGGGAAGCAAGAAAAAAATCTAATCTCATTCACAGATGACATGATTGTTTATGTACAGAATCTGAACAAATCCACAAAAAAACTTCTGGCACTAATAAGTGATTATTTCAAGGTTGCAGGATACAAGGTCAAGATACAACAGTCAATCACTTTCCTATATACCAACATGAATAAGTGGAATTTGAAATTAACAACACAATACCATTAGCACACAAAAATGAAATACTTAAAAGAAAGAACTTAACAAAATATGTAAGATCTATATGAGGGGAAACTAGAAATCTCTGATAAAAGTAATCAAAGAACTAAATAAATGGAGAGATAGTCCATGTTCACAGCTAGAAGACTCAATATTGCAAAAATGTCAGTTCTTCCCAACTTGATCTATAGGTTCAATGCAATCCCAATTAAAATCCCAGCAAATTATTTTGTGGATATTGATAAACTGATCCTAAAGTTTATATGAAGAGGCAAAAGACCCAGAAAAGCCAACACATTGGCTTTTGAAGGAGAAGAAGGAGAAGAATTGAAGGAGAAGGACAATGTCAAAGACCAACACTACACAACTTCAAGAATTACCGTGCAATTATAGTACCCAAGACAATGTGGTACTAGTAAAAGTATAGAAAAACATATCAATGGTACAGAACTGAGAACCCATAGATAGCCCCACATAGATATAGTCAACTGATCTTTGCCAAATAGCAAAGGCAAAACAATGGAGAACAGTGTTTTCAACAAATGGTGCTAGAACTGGACATATGCATGCCTGCACATTAATCTGGAACAGATCTTTCTCCCTTCGCAAAAATTAGCTCAAAAGAATGGTAGACCTAAATGTGAAATGCAAAACTTTAAAACTCTTAAAACATAAAAATCTAGATGATCTTGGGTATGGTGATGACTTTTTAAGACACACACCAAGGGCAGGATCCATGAAAGAAACAATTGATAAGCTGAATTTCATTAAAATTAAAAATCTGTTCTGTAAAAGACACTGTCAAGAGAATGAGAAGACAAGCCACAGACTCAGGATTTGCAAAACACATATTTGATAAAGTAGTTATCCAAAACATTAAAAAATCTAAAATCTGAACAATAAGAAAATGGGCCAACGAACTTAATAGACACTTCATCAAAGAAGATAAATAGATGGCAAACAAGCATATGAAAAGATGCTCAACATCATATGCCTTTAGGGAATTGTAAGTTGTTGAAACAACAATGAAATCCACTCCACTATTGCTGGAATGACAAAAATCCAAAACACTGACAATACCAAATGCTGGCAAGGATGCAGAGAACAGGAAGTCTCATTCATTGCTGGTGGGAATGCAAAATGGTACAGCCACTTTGGAAGACAGCTTGGTGATTTCTTACAAAACTAAACATGTTCTTGCCATACGATCTAACAATTGCGGTCCTTGGTATTTACCCAGATGAGTTGAGAATTATGTTCAAACAAAAACTCACACATGGATGTTTATATTTATAGCAGCTTTATTCATAATTGCCAAAACTTAGAATTAACCAAGTTGTTCTTCAGTAAGTGAATGTATAAATAAATTGTGGTATTTCCAGACAATAAAATATTACTTAGCATGCACACACACACACACACACACACACACACACACACAAAAGGATCAAGGCTCCTGGGTGGCTCAATCAGTCAAGCCTCTGACTTCCACCCAGGTCATGATCTCACAGTTCGTGGGTTGGAGCCCTGCATCTGGCTCTGTGCTGACAGGTCAGAGCTTGGAGCCTGCTTTGGATTCTATGTCTCCCTCTCTCTCTGCCCCTCCCCCACTCAGGCTCTCTCTCTCTGTCTCTCTCTCTCTCTGAAAAGTAAACATTTTTTAAAAAGGATCAATCAAGTCACGAAAAGACACGGAATCACCTTTAAGTGTATATTACTAAGTGAAAAAAAACAATCTGAAAAGATCACATGTTGTATCATTCCAGCTATGTGACATTCTGGAAAAGGCTTAATCATAAAGATAGTAAAAATATCAGTGGTTGCCGGAATTAGGTGGGAGGGAGGTAATATAAAAAGGCAGGGCACAGAGTATTTTAAAGGTACTAAAACTATTTCTTTATGATACTATAATGATGAATACAGGTTATTATAAATTTGTCCAAATCCACAGAATGTGCAACACCAAGAGGGAACCCTTGTGAACTATGGACTTTTGGTGATAATGGTGTGTCAATGCATGTTTATTGATTGTAACAAATGTACTACTCTGGTTGGGACATTGATTGTGGGAGAAGCTATGAGTTTGAGAAGGCAGAGTGTGTGTGTCTGTGTGTGTCTGTGTGTGTGTATCGGAACAATCTGTATTTCCTGCTAAATTTTGCTGTGAACCTAAAATTTCTCTAAAAAATAAAGTCTATAAATAAATCAAGCATCTTTAAAGTCACACTTTTTTAAAAATGTTTATTTTTGAGAGAGAGTCAGAGAGACAGAGCAGGGGTGGGGAGGCGCAGAGAGAGAGAGAGACAGAATCCGAAGCAGGCTCCACGCTCTGAGCTGTCAGCACAGACCCCAAGGTGGGGCTCGAACCCACGGACCACGAGATCATGACCTGAACTGAAGTTGGATATTTAACCGACTGAGCCACGCAGGCTCCCCTAAAGTAACACTTAATGGGTATTTATATTCAGCATTTCCCCAAAGGTAACTGGGACACAATGTTCCACGTAGATCAAAAAATATCTTCTGGACTAGGTCTGGAGCCCTGTAAAGTCCTAAATTCCCATGTGGATATAGCTCATAGTTGGTCATAATAATTTATAGGCTTATTGGCTGAAGGTGTCAAGTCCAGCAGGATGACCACAAATCACAGTTCTCTACCATCTACTACCCAATCAGAAGGGAATCATCAGTTTTATAACTAGTTATTTTAAATAATGCTCTCAAGTATCTCTCAAGTCCTTCACACAAGATATATTTATTAGTTTTTCTGAAAATACTAAATAGATTAGAAATAATATTTGAAAAGCAGATTAGAAGTAATCTAACCCCTATGTTTTAGCTTAGGAAAATGCGATCTAAGAAAGCAGTGACATGTTCAAGGTCACACAATGATTTAAGGCAGAAATGGAAATGAAATCTGACTTCCAAGCCAGGATAATTTACTGTGACTATCTTTAAATGGTGCTCTCACCATCTGGAAATTGAAACCAGACATTTGCACACAGCATCCTAATCTATAAATTCTAAGGCAACTACTAGTAATAATGTAGATATATAAACAGGATGGTTTGTTTTGGTTTGGTTTTATCACTTATGTAAAACTTTACATCAAAACTGAATATTTGGGGAGAAGATTTAACGCAAGCGAGGGCAACAGGATGCCAATTAGATTTTTGTCACTAAAGGCATATCCATGTAATCTTTTAAATGCTGCTTTCTCAGTCCATAATAACTTTTAGAGGTAGCAACCAACACAGGCAGTTTTTTTATTCTGGATACACTGTTGTCCACTGACTGAAAAGGGTATTTGCTAGAAAACTATATATTTTCAACCAAGGTTTTCTAAGCACCAAATTTTGTGGGGTTTAAATGAACAGCAGAATAGGTAAAGCTTTTACATAGTGAAATACCTACCTGGTTTTATTAAATTACCAACATTCATTGTCAATCATGTTGATCCATAAGAAAAAAAAAGTTACCTTTTGAGTTATTTTTACAGGAGGAAGAGCTGTTGTTCAGATGTAGATGTAAGAGGTCTGCTTTTCCCTTGGTGAAAACATGACGTTGATGAATGTCATTTTCATATAGAAAAGTATTCTGATAATTATGAAACGTGCAACTTTCATGTTTAGGGACAGCAAAAGAAAAGAGTTGAAAGAAAGGATAAAAAAAGAAAGTAAAAAGTCCCAGCTTATTAAAACAAATACAATACAACCTTTAAGGAATACGTTTGTTTACATTAATTTAATATTTTTTTTAACCTTACTGTGGACACATTCTAAACCACAAGTAACTAAATAGTATTTGGGTTTAAAGACACAGGTAACTGGACCAAATCAGATTTAACTGAACAATGTCAAGAATGTCAATTAAGAGCTTCCTTAAAAAAAATATTCTAGGGCACCTGGTGGTTCAGTCAGTTGAGCATCTAATGCTTGATTTCAGCTCAGGTCATGATCGCAGGGTCAGAGGATCGAGCTCCTCATGTCAGGCTCTGCGCTGAGTGTGGAGCCTGCTTAAGATTCTCTCTCACTTCCCCCCTCTGCCCCTCTCCCCCTGCTTGCATACCCATACACACTCTCTCTCTCTCTCTCTCTCTCTCTCTCTCTCTCTCTCTCTCTCTCTTTAAAACAAACATTCTGAAATATGTTTGGTTCCTTATATTCTTTCTTCTAACAATGGAGAGTTACCTTTTCAAGCTCATTGAAATCTGATGAAATCAAGGTTTTAGTACCTACGTAAACTTTTCATTTGAACTATCAGAGTCAAATTTTCAGTTTTTAATGATGATTACTATATACTAACATATGTACAATTTAAAATTTTTTAACATTTATTCATTTTTGAGACAGAGAGAGACAGAACATGAACGGGGGAGGGTCAGAGAGAGAGGGAGACACAGAATCTGAAACAGGCTCCAGGCTCTGAGCAGTCAGCACAGAGCCCGACGCGGGGCTCATCTCACGGACCATGAGATCGTGACCTGAGCCGAAGTCGGACGCTTAACCGACTGAGCCACCCAGGCGCCCCTAACATATGTACAATTTAAACATTTTCGATAAATTGAATAATATATTTAGTAATACCCAATATTTATGTAAGCTTTACATAGCACCACCATAAAAGCTCCTGGATTATGCTCCTGTGCCACTTATGATCCTTTATGATTCTTCCTAGGAAAGAAGAAACTCCATGGACACCTCCAAACCCAAAGTGCAAAACTATTGCCAAACCATCATCAGTAACTTTCTCTGGCTTCTATAACATGGAGGTCAAAGCAGAACTTGTAATAGGATATATAAAGGAATCAAATTAGAGAGCATAAATGTCATTCATTTCCTTAGGGATACAGTAATCCATACAAATCTCTTATCTACTGACCAAAAGGTTGTCTCCTGCCAAAAGCACATTTGCTTCTAGATATGTGAGTCTATGTGTTCAAACATGGGACTTTTCAGGTCCAAGAGCATCACTTAGGCCCACTGCTACTCCAAAATGCTGACAGACTCTAAGTTGATCTGAACATATAAACAAAAAATGGGGTTGGGGCTACTTAGTAGGAACTTCACTCTGCTGTTTGCCCAATTTAATACTTTGTAGTCAAAATACATGAAACTCTAGCTAAGATTTCAACAGAAAAGGAGACTTGGAGTACTTTTTAACATTACTAACAGAGCTAGATGTTGTTTTTCACTTGGAAATGACAAAATTATAAAAATAGTTACAAAGTGAACTGTTATGCTTCATGCTTCATTTATTTAATTCATCACATAGTAAACTCTACCTAGAAAGTAATCTATAGTCTGGGACATCTTTTTATCTCTCAAACTAATCATTAATATATCTGTTTTTATTTAGGGTTCATAGAAAATGGAAATACAAAGAAAGCTCATACGAAACATATCATCCTTGGTAAGCCATTTCAAACAATAATGCTAAATTTAAAAGTATCTATTAAATAATCCAGATATTAGGTAAGAGTATACACATATCATTATAGTCACTTTTCTAATTATTGAATATTGGCAAATGTTAGAAATATTGTACACAAATTTAAACATGGCTTTAGTAAAATATATTCTAATATCGAAGTCATGTTTTTTTACACCATGAATTTCTCATGTAAAGAGATAGTTGAATCGCTTCTCGGCCTTTTGGCTAAGATCAAGTGTAAAGAGATAGTTGACTTCTTGGGTAGGTTTTTAATAAACATCAAAAGCGATTTAGAAAGATCTTACCTTTGTTGACTGTCTACATCTGCTAACTCAACTTTGTAGGGCACTGTGTTTCCTGGTTCTTCAAATTCCTCTTCATAAGTCTTATTAAATGTATGTAGTATAATATTAGTATGTTCAATAAATGTATTACACATTAACCATCTAACTTGTACATAATATTTAGAGGATTTTCTCCCTACAAGCAATGTCACGTGCTTTCTGACTATGTACCATAGAACAATTCCAGGAGAACTAATGCAATAAATATTTGTTGGGGGCATTGGCTGTGTCAGTCATGTCATGACTACTATCACACCTAGAAACAACAGTTAACAGGTGTTTTACTATGTAACTACTGAGTGCAAAGTAGGCTAGTGACTGAGGTGTTTTTAGTTCTCTGGCCAGCATATTACAAGGTTACTCTGTGCATCAACTAATTAATGCCAAGAACACACACACATATGTAAGCATGTGTGCTTATTTGTTCAGTATCTTAACAA
This sequence comes from Neofelis nebulosa, assembly GCF_028018385.1. Classification (NCBI taxonomy): domain Eukaryota; kingdom Metazoa; phylum Chordata; class Mammalia; order Carnivora; family Felidae; genus Neofelis; species Neofelis nebulosa. Next base: position 60,645,735 of record NC_080786.1, read on the forward strand.
TTTATCCAGAGGGGAAATAAAAATGTGGCTAGGAGCGTGCGTGCATACACACACACACACACACACACACACACACACACACACAGAAGCTATTAACCTGAAGAAGAAAATAGTATTTAGAGAGGTACTTCCTCCCTTCTAGGCTTTTTCTGTGACAATCACAGGAAGAGGAATATCGAGGACAAGTAGTACATTCAGCTACTAGATGACTGGAAAATCAGAAATGTGCTGAGTTTGTCCCAACTTAAACCTTCATCCTAAAGCTCCAGCTCTGACTGGCTCAACTTTCAGGTGATTCTATTTTGTGTCTTCTAGAGGTTTGTATTCAAGTTATTACACTAAATCCCTTAAATCTTAGTACTATTTTTTCTTTAAATAAAAAACAATACTAGATGACATTCAAGAAACTACATATATACAAATTATATTAAATAGACACCATATAAAGGACTAATTTTTGTTTAAAAGACTGATAACATAAAGGGCTAAATAAAACAAGCACTAAACTACATTTCTATAAGTTAAGAGACTAAAATGTCTTCTCATCTCCCATACTACATGTTTCCAAAAATAGCACAATATCAATTCAGCTCACAAATTTACTGCCTACATTAAAAACAATACCATTTTATTCCTATCAGCATGTTTAAATTCAAACTCTTGTAGATTTTTCCCCAACAATGCTTAATTAAAAAAATATTGTTGAAAATAATATGTAGTTATAACTATATGTTTTGAATTTCTTGTTTGCTAAGTAATAGGGTAGTCACTATGCACTTACATCATCCAGTTCAACTATATTTAGAGATGGCTTGGGTCTCTCTATGTTAAATTCTTCTACTGGCAGAAAAAGTGCTGGGTATTGTTTGGTCTCCTCAACTAGGAAATAAGATTAGGAAATAATGTCATTAAAGGATATACTTCACCTGATAATTCCCTATCTTCAAATAACATAGTCAACAATAAGAGAATAACGTTCTCTTGTGCACCCACACTAATACATATATGCTGTCAGTTTCCCGAGCTCAAGTAAAACACACATTTTCTTAACATTCAACGTTTAAGTACAACCATTTAGGGATGCCTGAGTGGCTGAGTCAATTAAACATCTGACTCCTGATTTCAGCTCAGGTCATGATCTCACAGTCGGAGACTGAGCCCTGCATTGAGCTCCGTGCTCCACCAGGCACGGAGGAATTCTCTGGCTAGGGATTCTCTCTCCCCCTCTTTCTCTGCCCCTCCCCTGCTCACACTTTCTCTCAAAATAAATAAACTTAAAAAAAAACCAACTATTTAATTTAAGGCAAAGTAAATCTATCAAATGGGAAGGAGAGTGTACTTGATTTTGAGCTACAGACAAAGGGTGCAGAGTCCAGTTGAGGCTAATATAGTAAAACAAAACAAAACAAAACAAAAAAGCAGATGCTAACAAATGCTTAGTGTTTGAAATTTGAAATAATAAATTAGAAAATATCTAATCAAGACTGAACTAACCATCACTGTCTTCATCACGTTCATTCTGGGAACACTGTGCCTCACCAGCAGTGTTACATTGAGGTATGAATGCATCTGGCAGCATGTTTCGAAGTTGCTCCTGTGGAGTTCTACAGAACGAGAAGCAATTAAAAGACTAAAATACATTACCTGAAACTTTCCCAGGCAAGATCTTGATTTATTTCATGAATGAATGAGCATGCAAAACTAATGATGAAACCAAAGCTATACTTCTGATTCATGGCAGAAAAGTATGATTGTGTAACAGAGTCTTCATCTACTAAAATAATTCCGTAAATCAAATTAACATCATACAAGAGTTTTCAATTGCATGTCCTACTGCTTTTCATTTAGGATGAAAATCAAAGTTAAGACAAAAGTAAGTGTTCCTACAAGCCACATGGAGGCCCTGACATACCACACTATTCAAAAAGTTAATTTATGAATGTGTGTTGTGCATCACCGCTTAGGTATTATGTCGATAGGTCCCAAGGCAAACTAAAGACATTTTCCTGAACTTTAACCAAGCCAGCAGGGTTTTAAAATATGCTTTCCCAATATCAGTGTAGTGTGCTCCGGCTATGGCATCTATCACCCAGTTAATGAAGTTTGATATGGCCCATCTCGTATAGAAGGCAACAAAACACAGGAATTCTCAGAGGTCAGGATTATGCATTGGTTTCATAGGCTATTCCCCAATTCCTGGTAAGGTGGCACCTTTTAGTCAAGAATATAAATAGCTACAGCCCTTCCAGACCATGCCAGTTCATGGAGTCCCCGTGTAAAAGTCAGGACCTTCTTAATGATATTAACAGGTAGCATCGACACAAAGCTTAAAATGTACGAGGCTCTGTTCTAATTAACCTGGGGTATGAAAGATTAACAGCTATATTAATTAGGCACGCGTATTATCTTAATTTTACGTATGACAAAACTGAGGCATGAAGAAGTAAACCAACTTGTACAATCATTTAGGTAGTAAATACAGAAGAGGATTTGAACCCAAGGAGTCTGCCTCCCCAAGTCAATGTTCTTAACCATTACTCTGTATGGCCTCTCTCACAATTTGCAAAGGCAGTAAGATTTGATAATCTGACAATCTATGGCTATGTGAATTTTCCCAATATATATAATGTATATATCAGCACACTCCAAAATATTTATATATTACTCAGCTTTGTGTCTTGACAAACTTCATGAGCGTACCATCTTACATCTATAATTTAATTAAGTAATGGAAAATATAAAGAGTAAAGGTCAAAACAAACTGGCACGTGGCCACCAGGAACCCGTTTCCAGTTTGACACGGATATAGTATACAAAAAGTTCAATCATAGATGCACGTAAGTTTACTATTATTCAGATACTCCTTCTTCGTGAAGTAAAAATTTATTTAATTTCATGAGCAAAGCCCTGAACCAAAGGCTTATAGAATCTAGACAACAGAGTATTGGAACTATTGACTGTTTATTCTAAATTCAGTATTTTGCAGATGAGAAAACATAGACCAAGAGAGTTTAAATAATCTGCCCATGAACAAACAACTAGTTACTCAATGAAATAGGTCTGTATTCTGGATATTGGGACCCTGGCACCAGTGCTTGCTCGAAAGATCATGCCATGTAAATAAAAGGATGAAACGTCTCTTAGAGTAAGACTCCCTCACCAGATTTTCCTGAAAATGTAAACAAGTATTTATTGAACGCAGACTAACTGACAGGTACACACTAATGAGCTTCAGACCTAAAAGACTGGTATGGGCATGACACTTTATAAGAGCTATAGACAGCTTGGACAGCAGTTCCATAGGAATAACTAGACTAGAACAGTATATGAATGAACCATAGGCCACAACGGGATACAACCACACACCTCGAAAAATGACCAGCACCAAAGAAACAAACAAACAAAAAGCCCCAAAGATACCAGGCACTGGCAAAGATGGAGGGCAACTAGAACTCATACATTGCAGGAAGGTGTGGAAGCTGTGCAGTCACTTTGCAGACAGAGTCTGGCGGTATATTTATAAAGATAAATATACACATAGCAATCTAGCCAGCCCGGCCCCAGGTATTTACCCAAGGAATTAAAAACTGATATTCAAACAAAAACCCATTTGCAAATGTTTCTAACAGATTTAGTCGTAATTGTCAAAAGCTAGAAATCAGCAGGATGTTCTTCAACAGATTAATGGATAAACTGTACATCAGGATGATGAAATTCTGGCCCACAATAAAAAGGAATGGATTTTGATTCACCGAAGAGCACGGATGGCTCTTACATGTATTTTGCTAAATAAAGGACACACAAGGCTACATTATTGTATGATCTCACTTACATGACATTCAGAAAAAGGCAAATGTATAAGGACGGAAATGGATCAATGGTTGCCTTGTGTTGGAGAAGAAGTGTTGACTATAAAGGGGAAGCAAAAGGGAATTTGGAGCTGATGGAACTGTGCTGTTTGGTGCTATGATGAATATTTGACTCCAAGCATTTGTAAAAATCCATAGAACTGTATACAAGTTTACGCTATTCAATTTTTTAAAAGTACTCAGGATGTGGACATAACCCAGGGAATGGCAGAGCTACTCTAATGGAGGTAGGAAAGAAATGAGCACCATGGCCTCAGAAACTTTGGAGAAAAAGTTTTTGACTAGATACTGTAGGCTAAAGATAAACACTACATACAAATAATGCATTCTAGTTGGTAAATTTGTTTCTCACAGTAATATTAGCTTGAAATTCTGGAACAACTGTACACACACACACACACACACACACACACACACACGGACTGATAAATGAGTAAATATATCATAGATAATGAGATCCGGGATTCTCATTGTAGGTGAAAGTAACCACAAATAAGCAAAGAAAGGATGTGATGCTGGTTTGGAGTCAAGTAGGAGTGTACTTCATGTTTACCTCAATGGATACCCAGGTATATAGATACAGAAATAAATTTGGCTATGTGAGTATAGTGGTAAGTACACATACATATATTTCCTACATGTTCTCTGAGATGACCTAGGCTCTGTGGTACCTGCGTAGCCATGAGCACCTCTATAATCTGGATCTTGGTTTCTTAACACCATTTTCAAAAAAAAAGGAATCAAGATTACTTGGAGAAGTTATCTCTGGGCTAGGGCACAGAAATGCATGTTGGTATATTAAAAGCAAACAAATCAACAAACCAAAAAGGATGAGGATGCCTTGAAAGAAGAGGGGAGTCAACCTGAAACAGCTCTCAGGGGTCAAGGCAGGAACTATTTGAGTCACAAAATAAATAACAATAGTGTTTAATATTAACTAAAAAGTGCATATCCATGAGTCCACACAAATAAAAAACTGAATAAACAAATGAAAGGGGAAGTAGGGATGTTCTTCCTTGAAGAATTCTAATTAATAAATATAGAAGAAATGAAGGAAATAGAAAATCACTAGTTATTCTGCTGCTGGAAAATTCCACAGGTAAATACTAAAATTAGTAGAGGAGAGTTTAGGTAAAAAGAAGATTTTGTATCATCTCAAGGCATCTCCCCTAAAACATTTATTAATCACTCTGATATGAATGTTTGTGCCCCCTCTCAAAATTCATGTGTGAAAATCCCAATACATAATGTGATGGCATTAAGAGGTGGGGTCTGTGGGAGGTAATTAGGTCATGAAGGCACAGCCCCCATGTGGGACTGATGCCCTTATAGAAGAGTTCCAAAAGAGCCATGTGAGGACACAGCCAAATAGATGCCTCCAGGAAGCAGGTTATCACTAGGCTCTGAGTCAGCCAGTGTCTTGACCTTGGACTTCCGACCTCCAGAATTCTAAGAAATACATTTGTTGTTTACAAGGCATCCAGTTTATGTTATTCCATTGCAACATCCCAAATGGACTAAGAAAGAAGCTGGTACCGGAAGTGGGGTGCTGCTAAAAATGTGGAAGCAGCTTTGGAACTGACTGACTGATGAGCGGTAGAAGCTGAAAAGGGTTTAAAGTTCATACTAAAAAAACCTTATATAGCTGTGAAAGAAACTTTAAAGGCAATTCCAGTGAGGACTCAAAGAAGAGGAGAACTGAGGAAAAGCCTCAATCTTCTTACAGAATATCTAAGTAATCCTGAACAGAGTATCAGTAGAAATAGGGACGGTAAACACCATTCAGCTGAGGTTTCAAATGGAAATAAGGAACATGTTATTGGACAGTGGAGGAAAGGCAATTTTAATTAATAAAGTTGCAAAGAACTTGGCTGAATTGTGTTTGTGTCCTAGTGTTTTATGTAAGATAGAACTTAAGAGGGATGAAATTAGTTATGTGGCTAAGGCAATTTCTAAGCAAAGTATTGAAGGAAAGGCTTGGATTCTCTTGACTGCTCATAGTAAAACGCAAGGGTGAAATGACTTAAAGACAGAATTATTAGTCAAAAGAGAAACAAAACTTAAATATTTGGAATATTATCAGAATTTACACATTGAAAAGAATGAGAGGGCCTATTCAGGAGAGAACAGGAAGTGTATGGCCAAATGGTCATCTGATAGGAAGATTAGCCATCTAAATAGAAGCCACATTTTCCACTGTCAGAGACAATGGAAAAATGACCTCCAAAGGCAATTCAAAAATCATCGGGGCTATACCTCCCATCCCAGGCAGAGAAAGCTGCAGGCCACACAGCAGGGAGACCCCATTAGAGCAATGCCCAGTGAACCTCTAGGGGCAAGGATGCCCCTGTAGCACCAAGCTAGCCAAGCCACATGATTCCCACCCAAGAAAGTCACAAGCATGTGACCCCACACAGAACCATCATAGGAATGGGGCCACCCAAAGCCATGGGGGCAAAGCCACCCAGAGCCTTGGGGTCCCAGCCTTGCCTAGTAAAGCTGTGGGGGCACTGCCTCAGTGTGTGTGAAAGGCAGGACCCCTGCTCTAGTGTGTCTGGAAGGTGGGACCTCTATCTCAGTGGGCCCTGGAGTGCAGAGCATCAATGGAGAGGCTAATTCTCAAGACTTAAGGTTAAATAGAATTTGCTTTATTGGGTTTTAGACTTGCTTAGAATCTGCTACTCCTTTCTTCTTTCCTATTTCTCTCATTTGGAATGGAAATATCTATCCTATGCCTGTCCCACCATTGTACTTTAGAAGCAAATAACGTGTTTGATTTCATAATTTCACAGAGAACAATTTGCCTCAGAATGAATAATACATTGAAGCTCACTCATATCTGACTTAGATGATATTTAGATGAGACTATGAACTTTAGACTTGAGATGATGCTACAATAAGTGAAAATCTGGGGCTCTTAGAATGGAATGAACATATTTTGCATATGAGAAGTTCATGAACCTTGATGGGACCAGGGCAGAAAGCTCTGTTCTGAATGTTTCAAGTGTTGTAACCCTAACTCCAAAGTGATGGTATCAGGAGGTGGGCCTTTGGGAGGTGATCAGGTCATACAGACAGAGCCCTTATGAATGGGATTAGCGCCCTTGTAAAAGAGATCTGAAAGAGACCCCTTGTCCCTTCTGCCATGTGAGGACACAGTGAGAAGATGGCCATCTATGAACCAGGGAGCTGTCTCTCTCCAGATACTGCATCTGCTGGCACCTTTATCTTGGAATTTCCAGCCTTAAACACTGAAAAATGAGTGTTTGTGTTTATAAGCTACCTGGTCTATGGTATTCTATATAACAGTCCAAGACCTTAATTACAAAAGGAAAAGAATGAGTGTGCAGCGGAGCAATTCAGTGAGCACCACGTTAACCATGGGCTCAAGGTTAACATCCTGGTAATAAGATGCACTGACAGCATGATCCTGTGATACCACACTGAGAAGGGCACATCCTCTCTGTGTTATTCTTCCTCCAAATGCATAACCTCAATCTAATTATGAAAAGGCATCAGATAGACCCAAGTTGAGTATATTCTATAAAAAATCTGGCAAGTACTCTTTAAAAATGTCAGGGTCTTGAAAGACAAGAAAAGACTGAGGAACTATAATGGATAAGGAGCTATGACAAAAAAGGCAATGTGAGATCCTGGATTGGATCCTGAAGTAGAATAAGGACAACAGTAGAAAAACTGGTGAAATCCAAATGAAGTCCGTAGTTTAGTTAATAATATTGTACCAACGTTAATTTATTGGCTTTGATACATGCACTATGGATATGTAAGATGTTGCCATTATGGGAAGCTGAATGAATGATATGTGGGAAATCTTCATACTGTTTTACAACTCTTCTGTATGCTCTATTTCGAAATAAATTTTTAAAAAATTTGCCACATGAAAAACAGTTAAAGGGGCATGGGGGCATATATTAACCTGTCAAACAGAAACTTGAAGGAAGACATGAGGGCTGATTTCAAAAATCTGAAGGAATGCCACGGAGAGGAGGAATTCAAGTTGCTCTGTATTGGCTTAATTGGTAGAATTGAGACCATGTTTAGAAACCAGTCAGAAACAAATTACAGCTCACTAGGAGATACTACAACAGGCAGAATGTTCCAAAAATGGAATGGGCCATTCCAGGAGATAGTTTTGTATGAATGAAGGTGAAGCAAGGGCTTAATGACCCCTCCTCAGGTACATTTTAGACTGGTCCTCCAACACCTTGCTCCTCAAAATGCAGAATTACCTACAAAAATATCAGCTGAGAGCTGTTAGAAATTCAGAAATGCAGAGTGCCAGGCCCCACCCAGACCTACGGAAGAAGAATCTGTATCTTGCCACAGTCGGCAGGTGATTCGTCGGCACAATGAAGTGTGAACAGTACTACTATAGGGCAAAGTGAGCCTTTAAAGGTACCTCCCAATACAGATCTTATACGACCATAAAACAACTATGAATGACTCTAACATGTAATTAGTAATAATTTTAGTCCAATATTTAATAGCTTGACTTTTAAACAATTTATGAAATGTCACAGGTAATGATATACTCTTTGAGTAAAATAATTGAATACTGTTAATAACACTATAATGTTAAAGGTATAATTAAAAGTAGATTCTGAAAAATAGAGCCTCACAAGTCTATGCTAATGTAAAAAATGAGAGCAATACCTTTTCAAAGTAATCTTTCATTTATTGCATTATTTTTGCTATTATTCTTAAATTCTATACCATATTTGTGTCTTTTTCTCACATACACATTTGCATTTTTTATAGCAAACTCTAAATGAATGATGCATCACATACATAAATAAAATTTAAATCCTTATTAGAACAGTAGAAGCTTCATAGGGATTTAATATTGCTTTAAAATTATTTATGCAAATGTGAAGCACACATATAAAACTGCTACAAAAAAGCATGTCACACAAGCCAGGAACATAAACAGCTTTTATATTTCTTATTAATAATGCAAAATTTCAGAAAATACCTTCTGTGTTTTTTAAGCCATAATTTTTCCATATACGAAAGACTGTCTTCTTTAAATTCAATATTGAGTGGTTCTCTCCAAATTTTCAGATTAGTTTGTACTTCACATTCTCCCAATGAGTCTATAAAAATAAGTATAATGTGCAAAATTAATGTAAACTTGTCTATAAATTACCATGTCTCTCAAGATATACCAGTCACCAATTTTAAAGCAAATATGCTTTGATATTTATCTATGTAATCAATAGTTCTAGGCTTAATAAATGCACAAGTATTAAATGTTAGCAATTTATTAAAGGACTGTATAGACACTTTTCTTCAATAATCCCTTGAAATGAAAGAATCTTATGATTCATAACATTTTTAAAAGCAACTAATTATTTTAAATGATAAAGATAAATACAAGCAGATTCATTATATATTCTATAAATGCACACACACATAAAGGTATGTATCATAGCCACTGACAATAATATTTACACATTATGGGAAATGGAAAATAAATAACTCAGAATGGCACCTGGAGGATACAACTGTCCTCATGAATTTATATCTCCATGGCAATTCACTTCCAGATGCTTAAGATGTTTCTGAAGTACTACTAAATTAAAACCATTATTCAGAGATATTTAAAACTGATGGAGCTTTTTGGGAAAGAAAGCAGTATAAATCCAGGATTACCAGTCTTTCCACCCTCTTAGATACTACCCATCTCTCCAAACTGACCATCCTGTTGGAGGAGAAGAAAGAGAAGTAGTAAGGATCGGAAAAATTATTTTTGAAGACTGAAACTAGAGAACAGTCCCAATCTCATACCATAGCCTTTAGTGAATAGCTTCCAGAAATAGCTTAATACCAGCAAGAGAAATAAACCAAAAGAATGTAAGTCACACTGTCCCTATTCTCCCCACAAAGTAGAGCTGTGTTGAAGAAAGCAATCGGAGGAAATTCTGAGAAACACCATCAGAATGCACTAAACTGAAAGAAAAGAAGTTAAGGACATGAACAAAAGGAGATCCCTCCACTACAGGTCCCCCTTTCCAGGGCAAAACAAAGTATTTCTTGACAGGATAGCTGAAACTAAAAATGAGGACTCGCTTTTTTGTTTGTTTGTTTGTTTAGTCATAGAGAAGAGCCACTGTGCTTGAGAGATGATCCCCTAGATCTGTCAGGTGATGAGTAGGAAGAAGGTATAGCATCTGGCCTGGGATTCACCCTTCTCCCATTATCAACGGTACATTCCCAGGAAATAAAGATGGTGGGTGACCAGGGTTAGTTTGCTTGTTAAGACATTAATAACGGGGCACCCGGCAAATAGATTAATGATATGTATGGAGAATATTATCTGTTTAATGCATTTAACAGGACAGCCATTGTTTAGAATTGCCTATAGCAAACAAATCTAGAACACATGGATCTATGAAACTCATCTCCCTTGAAAAGTGCCACATACGTAACTTAGGTTTTGGTTTGCTCCCTCGTTTCATGGTTCTCTTGCTACCTTTTGTGAGAATTTGTGTGAGATGCCCCTTTGTTCATATTAGCGGGATGTTGGGTGTTTTTCTCAATAGACAGTGCCAAACTCTTAAGGTGAACATATGTTTTGATGTGTTTGATGAGGTGTTTGAGGAACAGCCAGGCAGCCAGTGGAGCTGAAACAGAGTAAGCCAGGATGGGAGTAACAGGAAGTGAGATCACAGAGATAATGGACTTCAGATTACATTGAACCTTCTAGGCCACTGTAAGAACATGCCTTCCACACACTGAAGGAAATGAGCCTTGGGAGTTCACATAAAATGAATTCAAGTTAGTAATCAATAACAGAAATAACTAGAAAACTTGGGAATTCAAAACGTGTTACTAAGCTAAATGGCCAAGAAGCATATAAATAGATACTCAATAACACTTGTATTGAGTTACACAGAGTAAATATACCATTTTATCTCTAACGGACCAACAAAAATTTAAAAATCTGACAAAGTGTTGATGATAACAGGAGGCAACCAAACCTCTTAAATACTGCAGGGAAGTATAAACCAATATAAAACCTTTGGTAAATAATTCAGTTTTATCTAGTATAGTCGAAGACATATACATCCCATGACCCACCTATTTCAATCCCAGGACCAGACATCCTAGAAATGTGTGCACATGCATAGCAGGAGACCTGTACAAAAATATCCATAACGGCATTGTTTGTAATGGAAAAATGGGAATCAACTCCCCAAACCATCAACATTTAAACAAATAGTGGTATTTGCATATAAAAGAAAACTATCAAATAGTAAAAATGAATAAAATACAACTATGCACATCTTCCAGGATAAATCTCAGTAAATAATAGTGAGTGAATTAACAAGGTGCAAAAGAATACATATACTAGCTTTCTGCTTGCTACATCCAAATTTAACAATATATTGTTTAGAGATACACATATGCAGTAAACTACGAGGAAATTAAAAAAAAAAAAAAGAAGAAGAAATACTCAATCCAGATCAGTAACAATCTCTTAGGAGAAAAGAACAGAAAGAATGGTGCTTACTGCTTTGTTTTTCTCCATAAGCTATACAAATTTTGTAAATATTTATTTTTCTGTATCCATTTAATGTCTTGGAAAAAGAAAAGCATTTATAAGCATATACATATAATAAACACATAGTCATATATAATACTCTGGGGCAAAAAAAAAATCACTTCTATCAACAAAAGTCCTCATCTTAATGATTTCTCCTGAGCAACCACTGACACAACATTTCTGCATTTATAAATTTATTTTAAGGTAACTGTACAAGTAAATGAATAGCCGATATGGTGATCATAACTTATTTTACAATAGTGAGAATCAGAAACAAAATATCCATCAAAAAAGATTCTGATTAAATACATAATGGCATACAGAATATTATACAACAGTTACAATTATAATTGATGTATAATTGCATTTATATGTAAAGTCATCCGTGACAGAATCTAAGCAAAAAAGTTACAAGTAACATATATAGTGTCACCCCATTTATACTTGTGTGTGTTTGTGCCACTGCGTCTATTGAAAAATATGTAACAACATGTTAACATTGATTATCTCTAGATGGTTGGATTGGGTTATTTTCACTTTCTTCTTGGTTAACTTTTTGTTCCAACCAAATCATTTAAAATAATCATTATATTATTCTTATAATGTAGTTATATCCACTATGAAATTTTTTTTCTTCTTTGACCTTATCTGATTTATCAGATCAGTCCTTTTATTATTTTAAGCTCTATGTCTTTAAAAGTAGACAATCAGAAAGGTACGTTTATAGAAGACTTAGTCCCTTTCAGAGTAGAAAAGTAAAAAATACATCAAAATATGAAAGTTCATATAAGAAGCACAAAAAATAACATAGGCAATGAAAGTTATATTAAGGTACATGCTACAAAGAGAGTATATAAATAAAATCTTGGAAATATTAACAAAATTGATGTAGCATGAACAAGTGTGGGGAAAAATATTTCAAGGAGAACATTACTCAGCAAAAACTCCAATTCTAATTGGAAGGTGGTATGTGATACCTTGACATAAAGAATGAATAATCAGGAGAATTCCTGCCCTGAAAAAAAAAATGAAATAAAAATAATAAAATTGGATACTGTCAATGAAGAGGAAAGCTGATTGAAATGTATTACCTAACATTTTATTTTCAGTGAAAAGCTATTAGAAGTCTCTACAAGATTCTGAGTAATAAAATTAATAAACCAAATACTCTTAAAAGTATGATGTTCCTCAAGAGACACCAGGAAATGTAAAGCAGAGACAGTATGCACCTCAGTCATCCAATTTTCGATATCTAGAATGTGGGTGCAAAAATCATCAAGGAAAAATAAAAACAAGAAATATCCCCTCAAACAGAAAAGAAATAAGATAAATCTTAAGTTTATAGGAATTCTTGAAATATATTTTTTCAAGACACATATAAAAAAAGTTATTTACTTCTTTATCTCACAGATCCTCTTGTTTTATGTATAATTACAGCTCAATAAAGGAACGGTTGTCCTGACAAAACTTTCTTCCAGGAGTTGGGGAGCTGAAAGCATTCAATTCTCCACTCATCTGACAGTCTGAATTTACACAGGAAACAAATGCAAATCTCCCCAGTGCTCAGGTCAGGGTTCCATAAGTATTAAACCACTAACCGCTGGTTGTACCATGAATACTCCTTTAAGGAGTTATATCGAACTGTTATCCCAGTTCTAATAGTTTTTGAACACTGCAGTTATACTCACAGAGAATGGAGATAAATAAAACAAACTCAGCTTTATTTTACAACATTCATTTTATAAAAATAGCTGTACCTGCTTTTGCCGCACGTAAGTTCTGACTCTCGTTGTCAGCATGGTGTCCAGTTCTCCATTGATTTAAAGCTTCCTGAAAGGACTGGGAAGAAGCCTCTTCATCAAATGACTCTTCACACAGGAGCCTATCTCTTGGATTTGAACATTCTGCTCTTTTTGTGGTTGGAACGTCTACCTAAACCAATTAAAAGTCCATCTAAGTGTGCTTTACTAAATTTTCTGTATCTTAAAATACAGGCAGCGTTAATTATTAGGCATTTTGAATCATAGATTACTTTTAAACTTAAAATGGAATGTTTTAAATTTGTACTTATTTATATGCTTTACTGATTTCTTTAAAACTGTATCAGCAATTATAAATGGTCTCTTCAAAAATTGTTAAAAACTAGAGCTTTCAACTGAGGATTTATCATCATGTCATTTACCAGTGTTCTCCCTGGAAGGCGGCATAGCCATGAATCTCACTCCTCTACTCCTCCAATCTGCTCTCTGCAACCCCTTCACAGGAGAGAGAGATTTTTTTAATGCTTATTTATTTTTGAGAGAGAGACAGAGAGAGAGACAGAGCGTGAGCAGGGGGGGAGCAGAGAAAGAGAGGGAGACACAGAATCGGAAGCAGGCTCCAGGCTCTGATCTGTCAGCACAGAGCCAGACGCAGGGCTCGAGCCCACAAGCCTTCAAGTTGTGAGATCATGACCTGAGCAGAGCCACCCAGGCGCCCCTAGAGCAGTTTTTTTTTTAATATGTGAATCTGATCATGTCACTCCTATGTTCTAAACCTTCCAATGACTCTATGAAACTCTTATGAAGCCTCCTACTAGGACCTACAAGACCATAGGGACCTCATAACCCTTGTTTGTTTGTTTGTTTGTTTGTTTGTTTGTTTGTTTGTTTTTACTTCACTTCCTTCAATTCCTACTTCATTCCACTGGGCTGTAGCCAAATTTACATTCCTGCAGCTCCTGGAGCCCATGAAGCACACTCTGCTTGAGGGGCCTGCCCTAGCCATATCTAACACTTGGAATGATACTTCATATTTTCACATAGTCATTGCACTCATTTCAGCTGGACTCTGTTCAGCTGTCACCTACTCAGAGAATAGGTGATGACCCTACAAATATACCCCCTTGGTGTCCCCCAGTTTCAATTCCCTTATTTGCTATATTTTTCTCCCAACAGCATCTCTGTGTGAATTTACTCTGTATGTTTATTTATTGTCTGTCTCTTCCCATTAGAATGTAATGAGATCCAGCCCTTTGTCTTTTTCTTCAGTGCCAAGAACAGTGCCTGGCACGAAATAGATGCTCATTAAAAGTCAGTTGAATGAACGAACAAATTAATTAATGTATATGAAACATTGCATGCTTCTTAGCATAATGATGAGGAAAGGGTGAATTCCGTACAAAATAGAGATCCTCTGTGAACACACAGAAGAAAATAAAGGCAGCATTTGGCAGTTATCCAGTCAATCAGAGAAAACAGCCAAATTAAGAAAATAAAGCAAAATAAAGTCCACACCGATGCTGAATTAGCAACGTGGATTTACCTACACTGAGCAAATTACTAAATCTCCATTGTGTATCTTCTAGATACAAAAGTAGAATCCTCTATGTTCACCCCTTAATTGCAAAATAAACGGGAAGACTGCTAGAGTATAATTGAGAAAAGAGTATTAAATATGTGTCCAAAATTTTAAATATTAACAAAAAGCATCTGGGAGTCTGAAGACACTGTGCCAGCTCCTGGCCACAGAAACACAGGTTAAAAAGTCCACAATAGAAACAGGTGCTAGAAATGGGTATTTAATTCAGATAAACACGATTTTTACGGGCAAAAGGTGGCAGGGATAGTATTCCAGAGACAGGAAATGGTATATATGCTAAAACATGGAGTCAAACAGCACAGTGGCATGGAACTGTTAGCAGTTTTCACTGCAATAGTAAAAATTAAGATATGAGTAAATATAAAGTGTAAAATGTACTCTGGGGCAGATCGTAAAGGATCCTGCTGCCAGACAGAGGAAATCAGACTTACACATAATGAAAACACAAAGCCATAGAAGAGTCCTACACAGTAGTGTGGCAGAAAGAGAAATTAAGGATTAGTGAGTTTGGATGCAAGGGAACCAGTTAAAATGTTACAGCTAATTGGTAATATCTATCAACATTACAAATGTATGACCCTCTTCAACTAGGAATTTCAGGATTTTATCATATGGATACACACACAAACACGCACACACATGTGCAAAACAGTATTTTTCAAAATTATTCTTTATGGTATAGTTTGCTCTGGCAAAAAACCCAAATAGCATAAATGTTGGTCAGTGGAAATTATATATTTTAATTTAAAATTTTAAAATTTAAATTTTTAGATTTTAAAGTCATTTTAATATCTAATAAATGGGGTGTTTTGTAACCACTATATGGAATGAGAAGGCTATAGAATGTACCTATATAAAAAAAATCACATTGTTAAGTGTAGAAAGTATATTTTCAGAGCAGCATCTAACATATTAATATTTGTGTAAAGAAATACATAAAAACAAAATTGGAATCATTATTGACTTCTAGAAAGGGAGAGAATGAAATCCATTTTCCACGTTATAAGCCTATTGCACTTCAAGAAAAAGCTAATTTCAGTATTTGGAATAGAAATGAGGATAGAAGTAACCAAATATTCAAGACAGTTTTTAGATGCTAAACTATATGAGACATGGTAACCAACTGGACATGCAGAGGAAGAAGAAAAGGGACTACAGAAGATCAAAGCTCTTGGCTCACCTGGAAAGCTAGAAGATATGCTGTCACCCATGGTGACATCTATATAGGTTTCAGAGGAGAGGTAAATTTAGTGTGAAGATAATGAATTTTAGGGACACCTGGGTGGCTCCGTTTGTTAAGCTTCCGACTTTGGCTCAGGTCATGATCTCGCGGTTCGTGGGTTCTAGTCCATGTCAGGCTCTGTGCTGACAGCTCAGAGCCTGGAACCTGCTTCCGATTCTGTGTCTCCCTCTCTCTCTCCGCCCCTCCCCTGCTCGCTCTCTCTCTCTCTCTCAAAAATAAACATTAAAAAATGTAAAAAAAGAAAATATTGAATTTTAGAAGTGAGAATCCAGTAACCAGTATGTGAGTGTATGTATTTGTACTGCACTAATGAAGAAACCCTGAAATCTCAGTGCTTCCTACAAAATGGTTTAAATATGCAGTGATTCCAGGAAGTCTCCAGGGCAGCTCCTTTCCAACCAATGAATTAGAGACATAAGACATTTTTATTTTACAGCTAAGCCTTCGGAATACTTGGGTTCCTCACAGTAGTGGCAGGATAAGAAAAGTCAGAGGATTGGACATTGGCTTTTAAATATTTGAGCCCAGAGTACCTGGGTGGCTCCGTAGGTTGAGTGTCCAACTTCGGCTCAGGTCATGATCTCCCGGTTTGTGAGTTCGAGCCCCGCGTCAGGCTCTGTGCTGGCAGCTCGGAGCCTGGAGCCTGCTTCGGACTCTGTGTCCCCCTCTCTTTGCCCCTCCCCCACTTGTGCTCTGTCTCTCTCTCTCAAAAATAAATAAATAAATAAATGTAAAAAATAAAAATAAATAAATGTTTGAGCCCAGAACTGCCCTATGCCACTTGCACTCAGAGCCCAACACGACTCTGCCCAGTTCCGAAGGGACTAGGAAATTTGAAAGAGCACATGGAACCCAGTGCTGTGTATTCATTATCCCTCTAAGCCACATGATATCCCTGCAAGATATGTTATACTATCCCCACTTTCTAGATGAAAGAACACATTTTAACAAACTCCCCCAGTGCTTCTGATGTTTGTTATAGCTAGAGAACCACTGTTCTTTGGCCCAGAAGGACATCAAGCACATAAAGAAATTATCTCTTCAGTGTGTGCACTGAGTCCAGCTGCACACCCAAGGCTTGAGAGTAGTGACGTCCAACCAGAAGTACTCACATCACGATTACTGAGCAGTTGTTAAAACCACACCTCTGGACCCACCCAAAAAGGGGCTGACCTTGGTCATGTGTGTTTCTTTAACGTTTTTCCAGCTAATTCTAATTTACACATCTGGATGAAATCATTGAATTGACAGCTTTTAAGTTAGGACAAGAAGTGGAAGACCTTCATAGCATATACATCACCTATGGGGACAAGAGGAGTAAGCTTTCTAGTAGGGCTAGATACTTAGTTCCTCTCTGCCTCTGTCGTCCATTAAATGGGGAAATAATAATGGAAAACTTATATGATTATTGTGATTATTGGATAAATTAAAATATTAAGCACAATGACTAGTGTAAGGTTGTTAGCTGTTCATTTATCACCATTTTTGTTGAGAAGATAAATTAGATAAAATGGCAGGCATGAAGGAGAAACCCTCAAAACCACAGTCTCTGTGTAGTGGCTAAAAGCAAGTAATTTGGAGACAGCCTAAATTTAAATCTAAGTTCCACTATCAATGGAACTTAGGCAATTTATAAAAACTGATCTTTGTCACTATTTTCTCATCTGATTAAAAAAAAAAGAAAGAAAAATTAAGAAAGGACAAAAAGAGAGAATACTTGACGGGCTCAGTCAGTTAAGCGTCTCACTTCGGCTCAGGTCACAATCTCACAGTTCATGGGTTCGAACTCTGAGTTGGGCTCTGTGCTGACAGCTCAGAACCTGGAGCCTGCTTCTGATTCTGTGTCTCCCTCTCTCTCTTTCCCTCCCCTGCTCACACACACTCTCTGTCTCTCAAAAATAAACATTAAAAAATTAAGAGAGCGAGAAATAGAGAATACGTGTAAAATATATAGAACAGCACCTGGCACATAGTCAGTCCTCAACACATTACTGTTATAGTAATGAAGCTATAACTTGTTCAGTGATTCTTCACAATCACCTGTGATAGGTCTACTAGAAAGTAAAATCAATGTAAAAACACCTACTTTCCTGGACAGTTCAAACACTGTTTCTTTGTTGGGAGAGAGGTCCTACTAGCGTAACGCATGTTTTCTTTCATGTTCTGTAGGCATGGGTTTGGAACTCAACAAACTGAAGTTCAAGCCTGACTCTATCGCCAAGTAACAGTTGGGTGACTTTCGCCAAGTTTCTCACTATTTCTGAACTACAGTGGAAACAAAGGTGAGTGGCATCTATAAGAGTGAGGATAATTACAGAGATTCAAGTTTGAGGAAGCTTGTTTCTCTAAAGAATCAATACAAGTCTAATATAAAATACAGAAATGAGCTGATGAAAGCTTACCTAGTACATCATGGGATCAGTAGCCAATCTGAATACTAAGAAATTGGCATGAATCCAATTGTAAATAAGTATAAATTGCCTGTCATCTAAAACTTGGCAATGTTGTGTATTTTTAGCCTCTCTGAAATCCTGACTACAATAAAATTGTTACATTGCATTTTGTGTGTGTGTTTCTCCCAAATACTCATTCATTTCCTGACATGGTGGAAATGCCCAGAAAGCAACATGGTCAAAGAATCATTCATAAAAAAAATCACTATTCAGTGGAATCAAAGTAGTCCCCTTAAAAGGATTTTTACAGTCAAGATATTTTTCATTTGTAAAAAGAAACAAATTCAAACATTAAATAACAATGTGGTAAAATAATCTACAAAACTCCATAGCTCTAGCTACGTCTATAACTGACAGTCTCCATGATCATGTATGACATGAAAATGTCTACTATATTTTACTTAGCTTACCTCAGAATTGCTCCCCTGCAGAGGAAGAGATCTGGGTTTATGCTGACTTTTACTAATCTCTTTTACAGAATTATTCTCCCCTTTCTGTTCATCTGGATTCATATCCTTGATAAACCGATGGGCAACATCCAATACATTGGATAATATTTGAGATTTTGCCTGTTAAAAAAGGAGCAAAATATGACTTAAAAGACTAATACATCAGCCTAAGTAACTTAGATACATTCAATCATATTTTTATTATTCTAGGATTAGTAAAATTCAATACATTTTATTTAATATTTCAAAACACAAATTAGCATTAATATCATCCAATGTAATAGTGATAACTGCCATCTATTGAGGGGCTAGTTTGTGCTCTTATTATCCTAAGGATCTTAAAAACATGTCATTTAATCCTCACCTCAACTCTGAAGCATAACTATTTTTGCCTCTGTTTTAAAGGTAGAGGAATAAAAGCTCTGATGATTTAAATAATTTAGGACTGGTCACATGGTGAGTGGGTGGCATGGTGAGCTGGGAAATGACCCCAGGTGTGTATAATTCTAATGACTCATAGCCTTTCCCCTAGGCCAACCCCAAATAGATAGGTGTGCTATTTTGTGCACAACATAGCTGAAGAACTAAATATAGCTAATCTAATAGGAGCCTGAATAAGCAGTAATGAGCATCCCTTGTTGATAAAACATCTTTTAACAAGTATTTAACATACATCTTTAAGCAAGTATTAGGTATTCAAAAGTGCACATCAGGAAGTGCCTCTATCTGCAGGTTCCCTAGTAAACTCCAAGTTGTTCCTCATATCATATCTTTGCTCATGAGTTTCCCTTACCAAGGAGGCCTTCTCTCCTCTACCATCTTCTTTACCTGGCAGACTCCTACTTCTCCTTCTAGATTCATCCCAAGTTATTCTCAAGGTCCAGGAACCTTGCCTTGCCTTCTTCCCTCTGGCTGTGTGAGGTGCCCATCCTCTGTACCCTCTTCATACCCAAAGTAGATCTCTACCAGCTCACACAATACTGATTTTACATCACCTTTGGATGTTTATCTATTACATCATACCACATAAATTCACAAAAGGAAAAAATAACGTCTTCTTAAATATTTCTATGGAGTCTCTGTCCTCTCTTCGCCCGCAAAAGCGGTTCCCTTAAATATTTCTATGGTGATCACAGTGCCTGGCATATAACATACAGTAAAAATGAGGTGGTGGGAGGAGGGAGAGGAAGAATTGCAGAATAAAATATATAATTGAGAAAAATATTAAAAATAAACCTTTCCACATGCTTTCAGAGTAACTGAAAAGGAACAGACAACTCTTGGAAAGACCCTAGTCTCTGAGAGTTCTCTTATCAGCAACTACCCTGGTCTGCCCAAAGAGTCTGCAGGATTCTGGATTCCATCTGAGCTTGAACCAAACAACTGCCAGTAAAAATATTACTTTTCACCAGGATGAGGCTCTCTGAAAACCTGGTATTAGAAAACCAAGCAATAGGTCTTACTCCATTAGCAAATGTCCTCAAGACAGAGAATAACTTCAGCAAGGATTAGAAATAATTATTTTGTACCTTTCCATGGAAATATTCCTATTTTTAAATTTTCATCTAGTTACCTATTTAAATAACTAAGATTATACTGAAACTTTCCAGTTATGACCTTTTTAGATCTGTTAAAATTCACTGCAATCTCATTCTGGAATAAATCACTTACGATAAAATTAATTAGTGTTATTTCACACTGAATTAATGAATTATATATGAAAAATGACTAATGTGGGGGCAGTAGGCTGCTCAGTCAGTTACGTGTCAAACTCTTGATTTCAGCTCAGGTCATGATCTCACTATTCATGAGATCAAGCCCCGCATTGGGCTCTGTGCTGATAGTGCAGAGCCTGCTTGAGATTCTCTCTTCCCCTCTCCATCTGTCCCTCTACCACTTGCATGTATATGTATGCAGTCTCTCTCTCTCTCTCTCTCTCTCTCTCTCTCTCTCTCTCTCTCTCAAGTAAACATTAAAAAAAGAAAAATGACCAATGTGATCTATGATACACACACACACACACACACACACACACACACACAGAGCAGACCTGTGGCATCTGCTCCAAATTTTCCCAATGATCATCAAAAAGCCTATACAGATCTATATAATCCTTATTTTTAAAAGAAATTCAAAAATGGTAATGTTTTACCCTTACAGAAATATCTGTATTTTAACAATTTTTTTAAAAAGGAGTAATCCAATATAAGCCTGATTTTAAATTCCCTAGAATAGAGATCTATTGATTTCAAAGATGATTAGAATGTCTAGTTTTCATTTTACACATTCTTAAAAGTAGTAAAAACAATAGTATTGATTTTATAAAAAATTATCAACACAGAATTATCCAAATATATTAACACAAAACAATTATTCCTGTCCTAAAATGAATCCTGCTATTAATGTTTCAATTAATTGCTATAACATTTTCAGGTAGGATATTAAGGGACTCTGAAATGGCACACAAAAAAAAATATTTCATTTTTAAATTTACTGATAAAAAATAAGATTAACATCATGGATAATTAATAAAATAAAGTGCTACAATTGATTATCTTAAAGTTCTGTTAATTTGGTAAAAATAAAATGCCAACAAATGGGAATTTTCTTTCCTAGAGTAACTTACATTTAAATATTACTTTTCTCAGAGGGGCCTGGGTGGCTCAGTCAGTAAGCATCCAACTTCAGCTCAGATCATGATCTCACGGTTTGTGAGTCTGACCCCAGCGTTGGGCTCTGTGCTGACAGCTCAGAGCCTGGAGCCTGCTTTGGATTCTGTGTCTCCCTCTCTCTCTGTTCCTCCCCCACTCTCATTGTCTCTCCCTCTCTCAAAAATAAAGATTTAAAGAATGAATGAATGAATGAATGAATGAATAAATAAATAAAAATAAATATTATTTTCTCAGTTATTAGAGTGGTATATGTCATCTTTCTTATTCTTAAAATAAATATGCACAGAAAGGGAACATATATGATCCCTATTACATAGACAAGGAAATTCAAGCTCATAATGATTATGTTAAAGTCAAATGGATACAAAATATTGGAGCTTCAGTTAGAACCAAGGTCTTCTTCCAGCCTCCTTCTCTCTTCTAAATTACACTAACACAGAAAATGTGTTTTATTTTTGAATTCCTGAGACTTACAATATATTAATAGTTCTCAATAGATATGAACATTTTTCCTTCCTTTAAAAAAACCTATAATTCCAGGGGTGCCTGGGTGGCTCAGCTGGTTGGGCCAACTGACTTAGGCCCAGGTCATGATCTCACAGTTTACGAGGTCAAGCCCCACATCAGGCTCTGCACTGACAGCTCAAAGCATGGAGCCTGCTTTGGAATATCTCTCTCTCTCTCTCTCTCTCTCTCTCTCTCTCTCTCTCTCTCTCAAAAATAAATAAAACATTTAAAAACAAATTTTTTAACTTAAAAAAAACTATAAATCTATACATAGTTGCTTATGCAGGTATTAGATTGTTTATAGTTTTTGTTTCTAACTTATTCTGCTTACTTATTTTCATGTTTTGCTAAGCACTAGGAAACTCAAGGCAAAAACAGATTCTTCTTTACTTGTGGGGAGCCATGTGAACTTTGCAAAAACAAAACTTACAAACAACAAAATGAAAAGTAATTTTCACTCTAGAAGAGTAAAATTATAGGGTAATTTTATCCTATAAAACATCTATCTCTTAAGAGGCATAAAATTTAACAACATCATTAACATTAGAAATTTACCATAGTGCTATAACATACCATTTTATAATACTTATAACTTCCTAAGTATCAGAAAAATATATCATATATATGTTAATGATTTGCAACTTCCTTTACCCAGATTAGTCTCCCATACATACTCTAGAGAAGAATCTACAACTAACTACTGGATACATCTCTCCACAAACATAGATTCTCCCTTTGAATCTGGGTGGAACTCTGTGATAGCTTAACAGAATGTGAGAAGTAGTGATGAATTTCATTTCCAGTGGCAAGGCAGTAAGAAAGTACCCCTTTTACTGTTCAGCAAGCTTTGTAAATGGATTACAGTGATGTTGGAAATAACACATCTAAGACGGTTGTGCTACATATTAAAGTCCCCAAAACCAGAGGGAGGGGATGTTTAAAATGAGATGTTGTAGGAACATCTGTGTTGAACTCTAGGTGAGTAAAATTAAACTTTTACTCTTTTAAGCCACTGAGATTGGGCTCTTCTACTTCAGCAAGCATTATCCTAATACGTAGCTTCATATTTGGAAACTACTCCTAAATGGATATTCTGTTTCAGCTAGTGGAAGGAAGGAAGGAAGGAAGGAAGGAAGGAAGGAAGGAAAGAAGGAAGCAAGGAAGGAAAGAAGGAAGGAAAGGGAAAGATAAAATTTTTAAGTGTTTCCTATTAAAAAACACACATAAATATATTACTTCCATGTCTTGCCAAAATTTTCCTCTCTCCTTGGAAAAGCTAGCTTTCCTATTATAATTCTATTTAGCATTTTAGGTCCAGATCAAATGTCATCCAGTTGCAATGTATATCAATGGCATTATAAAAAATAGTTCAGAAGGGCAAATTATTTAATCTCTTTGAAACAAGTTTTCTTCCTCAACTAACAGCAGCAGAATTTATGTATTTTCTATGTGCCCTTATAATTCCTTCCGCACATCAGTACTAGAACTTTGTTCCTCAGTGTGTAATCTATAAATCAGCAGCATCACCATCAACTGGAAACTTGCTGAAAATACAAAATCTCAGGTACCACTCAGGATCACTGAATCAGAACCTGCCATTTAATATGCAACTTGAATGCTCATTAAGGTTTAATAATCATTGTGTCAGAATAGTTACCCTCAGTTGTGTTACAATTGGTTGAATACATCTGTCTTCCCTTTTGTGATTGTGAATTCCTTGAGACAGGGGACCATGTCTTATCCTGCCTTATACCATGCTTTATATCGCCTTCTTTTGATTCTTCTCCCTGCGGCCCTATTCTTCACACTTTGCAACTAGAACATTGCTCGACGCTGGTTAAGTACTTGAGAAATGTTGGTTGAATCAAATTTTGCTGACTTACTGAGATAAAAGTGCCTAAAAGTTCTATTTGAACATTCCTTCCATATACTCAAGCTTTCTAAGTCAATGTCAACACAGGCAAAATCAATGGCACTGTTAATAATAGCACAAAAGGGAGAATCATTTAACTCTCTAAGCCTAAGTGTTCTGTACCTATAAAACAAAGACAATATCTACCTTGCAGAACTTTTGTGAAAAATATACACCCTGTATGAAAATCACCTAGGAGAGTGATGACACAAAGTAATGCATTCAAATGATTGCTACCATTTTATCTAGATCACAATATACCACTTCTCTGTAAGTAAGAGAAATAGCTCAAACATCCAGAAAACAATCTCTATCCAATTCAGTAGGCAGAAGTGGGACTTTATGACTATGGTATAGTGAAGAGGTCAGTAAATAAGTCTATCCCCATAAGACAAATGTTAAACTGGATAATTTTTTTTTTTTAAAAACTGCTTCAGGGCTCTGAAATCAACCAAAAGCAAACACCAAGTTGAAAAGTATTTTCTCAAGAAGAACTACTATGACATTACTGGAGAATACCAAGGATCTTCTTTACATGGGGTCGCTCCTATCTTGTATCTCCCTTCCCAAGTTGGTCAATGTTACCAGGGCCAGACTGGCCTTGCTAAACAGGAAACATGCTTGATTCCTGGCAGAGGGCAGAATCTTAAAATTACAGTGGCATTATCAATGAGCCAGCAAATCTGGTTATAAATGAACCTACAGCTCTGACAGCCTGAGGCGTTAGTCCCAGTTAGGGTGGGAAATGGACCAGTCAAACATTTAGTGGGATGATTCTGAAAACAAGAAAGCTATATATTAGGGCTACTCAAGAAATGGAAATCATTAAAAAGAACCAAATAAAAATTTTTAACTATGACCTAAATAGAGAAACAAAAGATTTGAAAAGGAAGAAGAAAAATTCAATGTACTTGAAGAAAGATAGAGATAAACTATCTAATTTGAAAAGCAAAAAGTAAAAGATTAAAGACCTATGGGGTCTTACAGACCTATGGGGCAGCATCAATCATCCAACATATATTTAGTGAGTGTATCAGGGAGAGAGAAATGAGAAAAAAAATGTATATATATGAAAAAATGACTGTCACAAACTTCTCATATATGATACAAACTATTACCTTAAAAATCCAAGAAACTCAACAAGCCCTAAGAAAGGTAAATATAAAGAGATCCACACCAAGACACATCATAACTAAATTATGGGAAGCCAAAGATAAACAGAAAATCTTGAAAGGAATGAGAAAAATTACTTATCACATATATGAGCACATAAATATGAATAACAAACTGATTTTTGCATCTGAAAAAAATGGGAGAGCAAAAAGCAGTAGAATGATACAAAGTGCTGAAAGGAAAAAACTGCCAAAAGTTATTCTATATTCAGGAAAGCTGTCCTTTAAAAATGAAAGTAAATATAAAGACGTTCCCAAATAGGCAAAGTAAGAGATAATTCATTATAAGCATATGTGTCTTATAAGAAATACTAAATAAAGGTTTTAAGGCTGAAAGGTATTAAATCTAACAGAAGACGGATCTCCAGAAACATAAATATATGGGTAAAAATAAAACGTATTTAAATATTTCCTTTTTCCTCTTTTTAACTTCTTTTAAATACATAAACTTCTTTTAAATACATAAAGTAACATGCAGCAGTAACTTTGACACTATATTGTGGACTTGTAACATTAATATATAATATATAACCCACACAAAGAAATGGAGAGAAAATAGAGCTACAAATAGAGTCAGGTTCCAATATTTTACCAAAGTTAGTATTAACATGAAGTAGTGTCATATAGTGTGATACCCAGAACAGCCACTAGATAAGTAAACACATGGACACACATACATGCACACACACACACTCAAAAAAGTAATTTCAATGGCACAATAAAAATATCTTTAACACAAAAGAAAGTAGTAAGGGAAAAAGGAACAAAAAAGACAAAGGCATATAAAAAACAAATAACAACATGGAAGATGTAAATTTAATTACATCATAATTATATTGAATGTGAATGGACTAAACACACCAATAGAGACCAAAATTGTCAGACTTGGTAGGAAAAAAGTAGAAGTCCCAACTATATTCCATTGACAAGAGCCTGACTTTAGTTAGATTCAAAGACAAATAGGTTAAAACTAAAAAGATGGAAAATATGGAGAACAAACAGAGGATTACTGGGGGAGGTTGTGGGAGAGGGATGGGCTAAATGGGTAATGGGCATTATGGAATCTACTCCTGAAATCATTGTTGCACTATATGCTAACTAATTTGGATGTAAATTTAAAAAAAAATTAAATTAAAAATAAATAAATGAAGTAAAAAGATGGAAAATATATACTTTGAAATTAAGAATCATAAGAGAGCTGGAGAGTCTATATTAATAAAACAAAAAATGCAATAGCACAGAGGGATATTTTATAATAATAAAAGTCAACAAAACAGGAAGCTACAGTTATATTTATGATCAATTATATCTACAACAGTTATATATGTAACAACAGAGCCCCCAAATACATAAAGGAATAGCAGATACAACTAAAAAGAGACAAAGCCAGTTAAAAAGTCCAATTAGAAACTTCAAACCCCCTCCTCAGAAATTAATGAAATAGCTAGGCAGAAAATCAGTAAGGATATAAAAACTTGAATACCACCGTGAAGTAACTTAACCTAAGAGACATTGAAAGAACCCTTGACTTCACAATATCAGAATATTAATTCTTTTCAAGTTCAAATGGGACATTCTTTAGAAGAGACCAGTATTAATAAATTCATAAGAACTGAAGTCATACAAAGTATGTTCTCTGACCTCAACAACAACAACAACAAAAAATTAGAAATTAGCAACAAATAACTTTGGGAAATCACAAAATAGTTAGAAATTGAACAACTTGCTTCTAAATAACCTTACAATAAAAAATAAATCACAAGGGATATTAGAAAATAACCTGAAAAGAAAGAACCTTAAATTGACTAGAAATTAAACATATCAAAATATATAAGATACAGTTAAAGTAGTAGTTAATGTGAAATTTATAGCTTCAAATGTTTGTTTTGGAAAGGAGGAAGGCATAAAATCAATAGTCTAAATCTAATCCTCACTCAAGAAAGTAGGAAAAAAAATGAAAGAAAAAAGTCCAAAAGTAGGTGGGAATCAGAAAATAAAGATCAGAATAAATGAAATATAACAAAATTAAAAAAAATCAATAAAACTAAAATTGAGTTTGTTAAAAAGACTTGAATATGTATAAACTTTTAGCTAAACTAACAAAAAAGAGTAAAATACAAATTAACAAAATCAATAATGAAAGAAAGAACATCATTCCAGACCTACAGAAGTTAGAGGAATCTAAAAATCTCATGCCAATAAATTAGACAACTTAGATCTACTGGATAAATTCAATGAGAAACAGAAATCACCAAAATTGACTCATTAAATAACAGGAAATCAGAATTGAATAAGGTAAAGAAAGTAATAATTCAAAATCTTCCCATGAGAGAAAAATCCCAGACTCAGATTGTTTCACTGGTAAAGTTTGTTCAATATTTAAGGGAGAAATTACACCAATCTAACACAAACACTTTCAGGAAAAAAGAGGAAGAAATAATTCTAACTCATTTAATGAGGCTAACGTAACATAATGCCAAAGTAGACGACCACATTTCAGGACACTAAAACTACAGACTAATCTCCATATGATCATAGATGCAAAGTTCCTTCACAAAACATTTGCAAATCTGATCCACAAATACATAAGTTATGAATCATGACCAAGTGAAATTATATCCAGTAATGCAATCTTAATATCTAAAAATCAAGTATTGTAAAAGCCATATCAATAAAAGGAAAAAAACCATGATAAATGTTGGGACGATGAAAATGGGGAGAAACAGAAAATACAAAAGGACTTCCTCAAATTGGAAAGAGCATCTATGAAAAACCTACAGCTAACATCACAATCAACGGAAAAGACTAAATGTTTTGCCCTTAATCAGGAACAAGGCCAGGATGTGAACACCTGCCACTTCTATTTAACATTTTACTGGTTATTCTAGCTAACACAAGAAGATAAGAAAAAATAAATATAAAAAACTTCTAGATTAAAAAGGAAGAATTAAAACTATTTTATTTGTAGAGAATATGAATTCTCCATATGTAGAAAATCCTAAGGTATCAAAAAAAAAGCTACTATAATAAGTGAGTTTATTAAGGTCACAAGATTCAAGACCAATATTCAAAAATCAATTTTATTTATATATACCAGCAATGAACAACCCAAAAATAGAATTAAGAAAGAATTATACATAGTAATATCCAAAAGAATAAAATACTTAAGAAAATGTTTAACAAAAAATGTATATGACTTTGACACTAAAAAGTATAAAACACTGATAAGAAAAATTAAATAAGATGTAAATAATGGAACAAAATAATGTTATAGACTGAAAGACTCAATATTGTTAAGATGGTAATCTTTTCCAAATCAATCTGTATACCACACAAAATCTTTAACAAAATCCCATCAGGATATCTCTTTTTTTTTTTTTTAATTTTTTTTTTTTAACGTTTATTTATTTTTGAGACAGAGAGAGGACAGAGTGTGAACGGGGGAGGGTCAGAGAGAGGGAGACACAGAATCGGAAGCAGGCTCCAGGCTCTGAGCAGTCAGCACAGAGCCCGACGCGGGGCTCGAACTCACGGACTGTGAGATCATGACCTGAGCCGAAGTCGGAGGCTCAACCGACTGAGCCACCCAGGCGCCCCAGGATATCTCTTTTCAACACTTGATAAGCCTACCCTCTCATGTATATGGACACAATGACATATCATCTCATACCCATTAGGATGGCTACTACAAGAAAACAAAGGATAACAAGTGTTGATAAGCATGTGGAGAAATTAGAATCCTTGTGCACTATTAATGGGATTGTAAAATAGTTTAGCTGCTATTAAAAAAATGAAGTTTCCTCAAAAATTTAAAAATGGGCTTAACATAACTACCAAAGCCATTTCTAGATACATATTCAAAATAATGAAAAGTGGGGTCTCAAAAGAAGTGTCTGCATACACATGCTCATAGAAGAACTATTCACAGGAGCCAAGAGGTAGAAGCAATGCGAGCATCCATCAGTGCATGAATATATAAACAAAATGTGGTGTGTGTATATAGATATATATATATATACACACACACACACACAGTGAAATATTACTCAGCTTTAAAGAAAAAAAAGAAAAAGTGACACATGCCACAATGTAAATGAACTTTGAGGAAATTATGCCAAATGAAATAAGCCAGATACCAAAAGACAAATATTCGATAACTAGACTTATATTAGATTCTAGAGTAGTCAAATTAATACAAAGTAGAATGTTTAATGGGTATAGAGTTTCAGTTTTGCAAGATTAGAAACTTCTGAAGATTGCACAATAATGTGAACATACTGAACTATATATACTTAATATTGATTAAGACGGTAAATATTTTCATGTATATTTTATAATTAAAATTTTTTAAATATATATGAAACATAGAGGATCTAGAATAGCCAAAATAATTTGAAACAAGAACAAAGTTGGAAAACTTATATCACCTAATCTTAAAGCTTCTTATAAAGCAACAGTAATCAAGAGTGCAGTATTGGCATAAGGCTAGGCAAATAGATCAAAAGAACAGAATATAGAGTCAAGGAATAAGCCCTTATGTTCAATTGATTTTTTTTTTAATTTTTTTTTCAACGTTTTTTATTTATTTTTGGGACAGAGAGAGACAGAGCATGAACGGGGGAGGTGCAGAGAGAGGGAGACACAGAATCGGAAACAGGCTCCAGGCTCCGAGCCATCAGCCCAGAGCCTGACGCGGGGCTCAAACTCACGGACCGCGAGATCGTGACCTGGCTGAAGTCGGACGCTTAACCGACTGCGCCACCCAGGCGCCCCTGTTCAATTGATTTTTAATAAAGATGTCAAGGCACTTCAGTGGGAAACGGCAGTCTTTTTAACAAATGGTGCTATGACAATTAGATAGCCATAGGCATAAATATGAATTTAGACTTCCACCTCATACCAAATACAAAAGAAAATGTATCATAGACCTAAATCCAAGGGCTAGGGCTATAAAACTCATGGAAGAAAATACAGGAGAAACATTTTAGGCAAAATTTTTCAAGGTGGCACTTAAAACATGATCCATAAAATAAACAATTGATAAATTAAGGCTTTGTCAAAACAAACGTGATCTGTGGACACCATACATTCTGTATCAAAATTCTTTCAGGTTTTCCATTTGGTTTGTGTGTGTGTGTGTGTGTGTGTGTGTGTGTGTAATAATTGACACTCTTATCCTAAAATTGACAATATTATTCTAAAATGCACATGGAAATGCAAAAAGTATAGAATTAATATTTTTAATATGCATTTAAAAAGTCAAGCCATAGACTAGAAGAAAATATTTGAAAATCGTATATCTGATAAAGACCTACATCCAGAATGTATAAAGAACACTTAAATCTCACTATCACAAAGACAAACCAGGCAATTTTTAAATGGCCAAGGGGTGCCCGGGTAGCTCAGTTGGTTAAGTGTCCGACTCTTGGTATCAGCTCAGATCATGATCTCATGGTTCGTGGGATGGAGCCCCAGTCGGGCTCTGCACTGCAATGCAGAACCTGCTTGAGATTCTCTAACTCTCTCTCTGCCCCTCCCCCACTCACGCTCTCTCCCTTTCTCTCTCCCTCTCTCTCTCAAAATACATATACATTTAACAAAAAAAAATAAAATGGCCAAAAGATTGAATTAATCTTTTCATCAAAGACATATAGAAGGCTAATAAGCAAATGCAAAGATGTTCAATATCATTAGTCATTAAAGAAGTATAATTAGAACCACAATGAGATGGCATTAGACACATACTAGAATTAGCTGTAGTGCAAAACACTGACAATACCAAGTTTTGGTGAGGATGTGGAGAATATGAAATGCTAATAAGTTGCTGGCGGGAAATGGAAAATGTTACAGATATTTTAGAAGATAGTTTGGAATTTCCTTAAAAAGTTAACAAATACTTATTTTGGAAGTCAACAATTCTGCTCCCAGATATTTAAGAGCAATGAAAACAATCTACACAAAGATCTGTACACAAATAAATATTCCTAACAGCATTATTCTATGGTGATTCAGTAAGCTGCTTGCCTATTGCTTTATTTTTTAGACCAAACTCCTTTTATGTTTTAGCCCAAACTTCGAAACACCAAAAGCCTAAACAATCTATATATCTATCAGTTGATGACTGGATAAACAAAATATGATATATCCACACAATAGAATATTATTTAGCATTAAAAAGGAATAAACTCCTACAATGAAAATGCAATAATATAGAAGAACTTTATGCTAAGTAAAAAAAAAAAGGCAGACACAAAAGATTACATAGAAATGATTCCACTTTTATGAAATTTCTAGAAAAGATAAATCTATACCAACAGAAAGCAGATCTGTAGTTGCCTTGGGCTAGAAGTAGGAGCAAGCGTTGATTGCAAAAAAGCACCAGGAGATTTTTTTGTTGTGATGGAAATGTTCTAAAACTCAATTGTGGTGATTGTTGCACAGGTTTATAAATTTACTTTAAAAAGTATACACTGGGGGGTTGGTGCCTGGGTGGCTCAGTCAGTTAAGCATCTGACTTTGGCTCAGGTCATAATTTCATGGTTCATGAGTTCGAGCCCCACTTCTGGCTCTGTGCTGACAGCTCAGAGCCTGGAGTCTGCCTCAGATTCTGTGACTCCCTCTCTCTGCCCCTCTCCCGCTCATGCTCTTTTTCTCAAAAATAAATAAACTTTTTTTAATTATGCACACTTGCAATGTGAATTTGATAGTATGTAAATTAAACCTCAATAAAAGGAGTTTGGACTAAAAAATAAATCAGTGAACAAGTAGCTTTCTGCATCACTATGTCTAACTGCAGCAGAGACTTGTATTAAAGTGAATACTCAATTTCAAGTAATGTCCCCTTCCATGGTCATTTCTCCCTGACCCTCAGTGGTGCTCATCCCCACCGGCCCCACCATGGGAGACACAAATTACTCAACATATTTCTGTCCTCCGGGCCACGTTCATTGAACAAGGAGTAACCACTTAGTCTTCACTGAGTTCATGAAAATTTAGATTTGGAATCAACGAAGCAACATTTGTTCTGTCACTGACATTCTCTTACCTAATTCACAACTTGTTAATTATAAAAAAAGAATAAAGTAGATACACAGGAAAAAAATAAAGTGGAAGAAGAAGTGTGCCTTGGCTCTCAACAGCTTTCTAATTTCTAGTCCTGGTTCTTAGTATCACTCAGCTGCGTCACCCCTACTCCCATGCATCTGTGAGGCATTTAACAACAGGAAAAATTCTTTGTTGCCAAAGCTAGTGCAAGGAAATCTAAGGATCAGTGCTTCCTAACTGCGGCAAGAAAATCTGAAAATGTGGGGAGGTGTTTGGGTTTTCATGCTCACTGGAGAGCATTACTACTATTTAATCGGCGATAACCAGGTTCAATCAGTACTCTGAAATCTGAGGGATGGTGGAGCTCAAGAAAACAAGTTCCTGCCCAAAATACTCAAGAACATCCCCATCGAGAAATAGCTAACACAGACCTAGCATTCAATTAGCAACATTTTTTTTTAATTACAGAAACCCAGTAAAAAGAAATCATAATGCCACCATATTAACAAGTAATAAACACGGGTGCCTGTGTGGCTCAGTTGGTTAAGCATCTGACTCTAGATTTCAGCTCAGGTCATGATCTCATGGTTCATGGGATCAAGTCCATGGTTGATGCTTGCAGCAGTGTGGAGCCTGCTTGGGATCCTCTCTCTCCCTCTCTCTCTCTGTCCCTCCTCTGCTTGTGAGTATGCAAGCTCTTTCTCTCTCTCAAAATAAATAAACTTAAAAAATTAAGAAAATAATTTCAACATAATAAACAGACATTTCTTCCAGTTAATGAGTAGTACTTCACAGAGGTAACCACTGTTAACAGTTTGGTCTATATCCCTGCAGTCTTTTGTCTCTGCTTAGAAGGTTACATCTAGATTTGCAACACAAAACACATTACCTTTCACTTACTAATATAACAAATATCATCTTAATAAGTAACCAATGAACAAAAGGTAAAGTTATTGCAACAAAATATGAAAAATAGAGAACTATGCATATTAAGTATCAAACCCTGTACCATATCTATTAATAAGATATCATCAAATTTTAAAGCTCAAAGATAATTATATTTCCATCCTCTAAATATTAAAATTTATACATAACAGTACTAATAGGTAGCAACAGGAAAGGGGGGGGGGACTGAAATGAATAAAATTACCTGTGTAACTTTTCTACATGCTAAAAATGTTTAAAAATAAAACCAAAACAGCCTTCAGGGCGCATAGTAAATCACATATCTCACTGTAGGATAGAAGCTTAAACTGAAGCCAAAGAATGTGATTTACTGCCAGCATTTCCAGATCCCCACCCCCAATCCTTCACTACACTGTGTGATGGTAGGATTTCATCTGGTAACTGTTCTAAATTCTCACCTGAACTTTTTTCTCCCTAGAATGATATTATCTTTCAAATTACACTGTAGAAGAATTCATCACTCTGACAATGTATCATTAATCAAAAGTAAAGAGGGTTGATATTTTATAGCATTTTGGAATGGATGGCACCTTGTAGAAGTTTACGTCTAAGAGTAAAAGTTTTAGTTTAGTTAGAAAAATGATATACTTTATGGTAGTGTCAGTGCTTCAAAACTCTTAAGTACCATCATCATCCCAAACCCTGGCCATCCAGCAATAAATATTAATGATCATGTTGACATATCCATGCCTCCTTATGTGATCCAGCAGTATCAGCTCAAAGAAATTCACCTATAATGTAGACCTATGTTACTTCCTCAGTTTGGGGGAAAAAAATGCTGGAATGTCTGTTTTCATGGTGTTAACTTCCATTGATTTTCCAGTTGCAAAATTGTAGAAGAGATTTATTGCAACCACAGGCTTTTATTAAAGGCTGTTATTTCATTTGTATTTGGTAGGCATGTAGTTATAGAGATACACACATACAAACAGAGAAAATGTTGTGTTAAGCAGAACTTAAGAACCATTATGAATTCATTGGTTGCAGTGACCGTGGAATAGAGGTGGAAGTTGGATACCTTTTAACCATTAAATTATTTCAGAAAGACAAAATTATGCACTAAAGGAATTTAAAAATTGTATATGCTATATATCATATTACATATATAGCTTTTTCTTTGACCTGGCTTTTGAGAAAACAATTTCCTCCCAAATCAGCAATATTTTCCCAAGTACAACTTGTTCTGGTTTCTTTGATGTGAATTACCTCATACTCAAATGGTAAATAGGGGAATGATGTCAGTATAACTATGGAGTTTTATTGATTCTTAAGTTTTTTTTTTTTTTTTCCAGCACATTACTGTTTTGAGACAATCATGGTCAAGCGGTCTCACAATTAAAGCCAAAACCTAAGCAGTATAGGAAGACCTTAAGAAAAAAGCTGAAAATCTATATAGAGCCTCCCCTGTGTGAAGAATTATTTTAATGGCTTTAACAACCATGCATCCACTAAGTAAAGCTATCTGAAAAAAAGAAAAACATGAGTGCAGATAAAGAAGCTATAAAGATATTCCCACTGATTTAAAACAATGGATTATTAAGGAGGCAACAATTTGAGTCAGATTTGTCCATTTTGATGAAAATGATCTCTGTAAGAAGTGGATTGCTACTAGGATCTTCATCACAGAGAAGGAAGCACAAGTCCACAACGTATATGTGTCAGTGGTATCGTTAACTGTTTTTGCTAGGGCTCTGGTTACAAAATCTCATAGGATTTGAGTGGCCTTCCCCTAACCCTAATTTTTCCTGAAGTTAAGTGGGCAATTTTCCATAATGGAAAGTTTTTCAGAAATCATATATTATGGCAGAAGTGCATGTACACTGAATATAATTTGTAGTAAAATAAACTTTTTCATTAAAAATCATAAAAATGTTTGCCTAAGATTTATTTATCCAAAGAAACTTCTACAGGTTATTTTGCCATCATATTTCTCTTCGAACACATTCGTGATGACAGTATAAGGATCTCCTAAAGTCAACAATAACAAATCAGATTACATCATTTTGAGTTGGGAGCTACATAGAAAGGAGGGACTAGTAACTACAACAAGAGATAAATTCCTCAGAAAATCATGGATCTATGAAAATATGTAGTAAATCCATTAAATTTAGTAAAAATAGTAAAAATACTTTTGCAAAGTAAAAATTTACTTATGAAAATTACACTAAGCTTGGATGTCCTAATCCATTAAACAAAAATGAAAAAGATGAGCTTTTTTCTCTCAATTCTTCCACCTCACTAAAATATATCTTCTATTCTTACAAAAAAAGTGTTATTTTGCTTCTCTGGTGAATCCGTCTTTACAGATTGTCTTAGTTCAAGTTTGTTCCCTAAAAATATAGGCTTTACCATAGAGCCAACTATGAATTCTCTATGAAAGTCAAAGAAGAAAACATCCACAAATGATTTCATCAAAGGTTTCATCTAGTGTTAGGATCAAAAGAAAGTTAACTTTAGGGCAACTAGAAAGACAGAGAAGCAAGTGATAGGAATTTCCATATAGTAGAAACCGGAAAAGAAGAACAATTTGAGTAGAAGTTCCCATATAAATACATGAAGATACAGGAGAAAACTAAATATTTACAGGGTGAAAGAATGTTGCAAGGGGGAAACTCACAACAGAATCATGTTTTAAATACAGTTCTGCTCATCATATTTCTAAAAACAGATATGGTATTTGCATGAGTGGGACAAAAATATCAATGGTATAAAAAATCTGCGTATTGCAAGCAAGATAAAAATCAAATTCTGGAAGTGTGAAATTCATGTGGCTGAAATGTATTGCTTATTCCAGCATCATTTAAGTGGAACTTCTTGCTTATTCTACTTTAAGTAGAACTTAAAGGACCCCTAGATTTACTTTTCCTCTAAAAGTTTAATGAAAACCACAAATTTTGCTAATCAAAGATTCATGTATTATCATTCCTCCCTGACTCATAAAGAGAGAACAAAGAGAAATGAGGACCGGGACACATGCTCCTAATTATAAGTGCAGTTTACTGAGACAGCAGTTCAAGATGGCTGTCTAGGAAGATCCTGAACTCACACCTCCTCCCATGGACACACCAAATCTAGAGCTACGTATAGATCAATTCCCACCAAAAAGACCTGAAAACTAGCTAAACAGAGGATAAAAGGGCCACAATGACACAAGTAGTCGGAACAGAGATGCAGTGTTGCCAACATCCTCATCCTTGGCATGCAGACCCACAATCGGGAGACATCTCCCAACTATGGAGTTTTTCCCTGAGGAGTAACGGGGTTCATATCCCACATCAGGCATCTCAAACCCTGGGTCTTCTGGATGTAAGCCCCATTGTTTTTCAGAGCCAGAGAGATGGGCCCCTAAAATGTCTGGCTCTGAAAATCAATGGGGCTTACATCCAGGAGACCCAAAAGGTTATGGGAACAGAAAGTCCACTCTTAAAGGGCTTGCATGCAGACTCACCCTAAGACCCAATGCAAAAGTAGCAGTTCAAAAAGCAGAAAGCAAAAATCTATAGTAGATATAAAACAGATAATGAACAAGGAAGCTAAACATAACACTAAAGAAAGTCATCAAAACACAAGAGAAGAAAGCAATAGAAGAAGAAAGGAACAGAGAGAAACTAGAAAAACAGCCAAAGAACAACAAAATATCAATAAGCACATACTTATCAATAATCATTCTAATGTAAATGGACCAAATTCTCCAACCAAAAAACATAGAATGATTGAATGGATTAAAAAAAAAAAGACCCATCTATATGTGTCTATAAGACACTTACCTCAGAACTAACAACATATACAAACTGAAAGTGAAGGGATAGAAAAAGACATTCCATGCAAATGGAAATGAAAAATAAAAGCTGGTGTAGCTATAGTTATATCAGACAAAACAGACTTTAAAAAGTCTAATAATAGATAAAGGCATTACATAAAAATAAAGGGGACAATCCAACAAGAGAATATTTGTAAGTATTTATATACCCAACATAGAAGTACCTAAATAGGGGCGCCTGGGTGGCACAGTCGGTTAAGCGTCCGACTTCAGCCAGGTCACGATCTCGCGGTCTGTGAGTTCGAGCCCCGCGTCAGGCTCTGGGCTGATGGCTCGGAGCCTGGAGCCTGTTTCCGATTCTGTGTCTCCCTCTCTCTCTGCCCCTCCCCGTTCATGCTCTGTCTCTCTCTGTCCCAAAAATAAATAAAAAAAGTTAAAAAAAAAAAGAAGTACCTAAATATATAAAGCAGGTATTAATAACCTAAAGGAAGAAATTGACAGTGATGAAATATACCCCACTTACAACAGTGGATAGGTCATCCAGATAGAAAATCAATAAGGAAACCTTAGCCTTAAATGAAACGTTAGACAAGATAGACAACAGATATACACAGAACATTCTATCCAACAGCAGCAGAATAAACATTCTTCTCAAGTGCACATGGAACATTCTCCAGGATAGATCACATGTTAGGCCACAAAACCAGTCTCACAAATTCAAGAAGACTGAAATCATACCAAGCATTTTTCCACCCAAATGGTATAAAACTCAAAATCAATTACAAGAAAAAACTGGAGAAGTCACAAATATACAGAGATTTAAAAACATGTTACTGAACTGATGGGACAATGATAAAAATCAAAGAGAAACTCAGAAATACCTTGAGAAAAATGAAAACTGAAATGATATTCCAAGATCTATGATACATAAAAAGTGTTCCAAGACAAAAGTTCATAGTGATACAGGCATGCCTCGAGAAAAAAGAAAAATATAAAATAAACAATCTAACTTTATGCCCAAAAGAATCAGAAAAAGAACAAAAGCAGCCCAAAGTTGGTAGAATGGAGAAAATAACAAAGATCAGAACAGAAACAAATGGATAGGGAGAAGAAAAACTATTGAAAAGATCAACGAAACTAAAAGCTGGTTTGTTGGAAACATACAAAATTGGCAGACCTCTAGCTAAAAATCACCAACGAAAAAAAAGGACTCAAATAAATAAGAAATGAAAGAGAAGATACAAGTGATATCACAGAAATACAAAGGATCATAAGAGAACACGATGAACAATTTACACTAATAAATTGGACAACATAGAGGAAATGGATAAATTCCTAGAAACACATAATCTTCCAAGATTAATCATGAAGAGGGGCTCCTGAGTAGCTCAGTCAGTTGAGTGTCGGATTTTAGCTTGGGTGATGATCTCACAGTTCATGAGTTAGAGCCCCACATCAGGCTGGCTGCTGTCAGTGTGGAGCCCACTTTGCATCCTCTGTCCCCCTCTCTCTCTGTCCCTCCCCCACTTGCCCTCTCTCTCTCTCTCTCTCTCTCAAAACTAATAAACATTTTATTTAAAAAAAGATTAATCATGAAGAAATAGAAAATCGTAACAGATTACCAGAATAAAGAGATTGAATCAGTAATTTAAAACACTCCCAACAAACAAAAGTCTATGACCAGATGGTTTCACTGGTAAGCTCTACCAAACATTCAAAAAAAGATTTAATAGCTATCCTTCTCAATCTCTTCCAAATTATTGAAGAGGAAGGAGTACTTCCAAATTCATTTCATAAGGTAAGTATTATCCTGATATCAAAACCAAACAGGGACACCACAAAAAAATAAAATTACAGTCCAATATCCCTGATGAACATAGATGCAAAATTTCTCAACAAAATATTATCAAACCAAATCCAACAACACATTAAAAGGATCATATAACATGATCAAGTGGGAATTATTCCAGGGATGCAAGAATGGTTCAATATCTGCAAATCAGTTACCATGACTCACTGCATTAACAAAATGAAGGATAAAAATTATAATCTTCTCAATAGATGCAAAAAAAGTACTTTACAAAATTCAACATCCATTTATAATAAAAACTATCAACAAGGTGGATGTAGAAAGAAAGTATGTCAACAAAATTAAGATCATACATGACAAACCCACAACTGACATCATACTCAATGGTGAATGAAAATTGAAATAAGATTATCTTTCCAGTCTTAGAAGAAAAGCTTTCAGCTTTTCTTGGAAAACAAGATTGGAAACAAGACAAACATGCTCATTCTCACCACGTATATTCAGCATATCACTGGAAATCCTAGTCACAGCATTAGGCAAGAAAAATAAACAAAAGGCTACCAAATTGGAAAGGAAGAAGTAAAATGATCACTATCTACAGATGACACCGTACTATATATAGAAAACCCTAAAGACTCCACCAAAAAACTGTTAGAGCTAATAAATGAATTTAGGAAAGGAGTAAGATACAAAATCACTATACAGAAATCTGTTGTGGTTCTACACTAATAATAAACTATCATAAAGAGAAATTAAGAAATCAATCCCTTTTATACCAAAATGAATTGCGCCAAAATGAAAAAAATACTTAGAAATAAATTTATACTAAGGAAGTGAAAGAACTGTACACTGAGAACTGTAAACACTGATGAAAGAAACTGAGAAGACACAAATAAATGAAAAGATATTCTGTGCTTGGATTGAAAGAATTAACATTGTCAAAATGTCCACACTACCCAAAGTAATCTACAGACTCAATGCAATCCCCATCAAAATACCAAAGATATTTTTCCCAGAATTAGAATAAATAATTCTAGAATTCACATGGAACAACAAAAGACCCTGAACATCAAAGATTCGTGATTTACCAAAGCATTCTTAAAAAAAAGAACAAAGTTGGAGACATAATGCTCTCTGACTTCAAACAAACTACAAAGCCACACTAATCAGAACAGTATGGTATTGGCATAAAACAGACTTGTAGGGGCGCCTGGGTGGCTCAGTCAGTTAAGTGACTGACTTCAGTTCAGGTCATGATCTCACAGTTTGTGGTTTGAGCTCCACGTCAGGCTCTGTGCCAACAGCTCAGAGCCTGGAGCCTGCTTCTGAATTCTGTGTCTCCCTCTCTCTCTCTGCCCCTCATCCACTTGCAGTCTGCCTCTCTCTCTCTCTCTCTCTCTCTCTCTCTCTCTCAAAAATAAATATTTAAAAATTAAAACAAACAAACTGACTTGTAGATCAAATAAAAAGGAAAGAGCCCAGAAATAAAGTCACACATATATG
The DNA here is from genome assembly GCF_028018385.1 of Neofelis nebulosa. Taxonomy (NCBI): domain Eukaryota; kingdom Metazoa; phylum Chordata; class Mammalia; order Carnivora; family Felidae; genus Neofelis; species Neofelis nebulosa. The sequence continues at coordinate 60,686,022 of NC_080786.1, forward strand.
GTCAATAATTTATAAAACGAAGTCAAGAATATACAATGGGGAAAGGACAGTCTTTTTAATAAATGATGTTGGGAAAACTGTACAGCCATATGCAAAAGAATGAAACTACACCATTACCTTACCATATACACAAAAAGTAACACAAAGTAGATTAAAAATAAGACCCAAAGCCACAAAACTCCTAGAAGTCCTAAAAGAAAACACAAGCAGTAAACTCTTTGACACCTGTCTTGGTTTTGAATTTTTGGATATGACTCCAAAAGCAAAAGCAACAAAAACAAAAGTAAAGGGGCACCTGGGTGGCTCAGTTGGTTAAGCATCTGACTATGGCTCAGGTCATGATCTCATGGCTCATGAGTTTGAGCCCAGCATCAGGCTCCATGATGACAGCTTAGAGCATGGAGCCTGTTTCGGGTTCTGTGTCTCCATCTCTCTTTGCCCTCTCCTCTCCATTCTCTCTCTCTCTCTCTCTCTCAAAAATAAATATTAAAAAAAATTTTTTTAAAGCAAAAGTATATAAGTGGAACTAAACCAAACTAAAAACTTTTGCACAGCAAAGGGCACTATCAGCAAAATGAAAAGGCAACCTTCTGAATGGGAGGAAATATTTGCAAAGCACATATACAGTAAGAGATTAATATCTAAAATATATGAAAAACTCAGTAGCAAAAAAAAAAAAAGAATCGGGTAAAAAGTAGGCGGAAGATCTAAATAGATACTTTTTAAAAAACATATAGATGGCTAACAGGCACATGAAAAGATATTCAACATCACTCATCATCAAGGAAATGCAAATCAAAACCACAATGAGATACCACCTCATATCTGTTATAATGGCTCTTCTCAAAAAGACAAGAAATAAGTGTTGGTGAGGGTATAGAAGAAAGGGAATCCTCATACATTGTTTTATGGAGGTTCTTTAAAAATTACAAAGAGAGAGTGTTCTTTAAAAATTATAAAATTACATTGCCGACCAGCATGGCTCAGTCGGTTAAGTGTCCAACTCTTGATTTCTGCTCACGTCATGATCTCGCAGTTTGTGAGATCAAGTCCTGCATCAGGCTCCATGCTGCCAGCTCAGTCTGCTTGGGATTCTTCCTCGCTCTCTCTCAAAATAAATGAATAACAATTTTTTTTAAAAATTACAAAGACAACTATCATAGGATCCAGCTATTTTTTCTACTTCTTGGTATTCATCCAAAGAAAATGAAAACACTAATTTCTAAAGCTATATCCACCCTCACATTCATTGCAGCTTTACATATAATAGCCAAGAGATGGGAACCTAAGTGTTTACTGATCGATTAATGGATAAAGAAGATGTGGTATATACACACACATATATGTACATAAATGTATATGTATATATGTATATATATACATATATGTAATATTATACACACACACAGTGGAACACTACTCAACCATAAAGAAGGAAATCTTGCTACTTGTGACATTATGGATGGACTTTGAGGGTTTGATGCTAAGTGAATAAGTCAGGCAGACAAACACTGTATGATTTTACTTACATGTAGAATCTAAAAAAAAAAAACAATCAAATGAACAAACAAAATAAAACAAAGCTCATAAATACAGAGAACAGATTGGTGGTTATCAGGAGGAAGAAGGTTGGGTAAAATGGATGAAGCTGGTTAATTTCATGGTGAAAATGAGAAGTTATTGTGGTGATCACTTGTAGCGTATACAAAAATGGAATTATTTTCTACACCTGAAATGAATATGATGTCACATGCCAATTTTATCTCAATTAAAAAAAATAAAAATAAATGTGGTTTACTATTTGATAGTAAATGTCAAATAAAACTAATCTGGACTTGATAAATATGAAATAATGAAATAAAACACACTTAACACAGGAAAAATATTTCAAAATAAGACAATAAAGCATATATATATATATATATATATATATATATATATATATACACACACACACAAGAAAGCAATGTGTGTAGGGCCGCCTGTCAAATATATATATATACGTATATATATATAATAAGACAATAAAGCACATATATATATATATATATATATACCCACACACACACACACACACACACACACAAGAAAGCATGTGTGTAGGGGCGCTGTCAAATATATATATATATATATTTGACATATTGTCAAAAATTTTTAAATCACTTAGTATCCAGAAAAATAATAAAATGGGATGATCTTCGTCTAAATAGCTGTGCCTTTCAAATTTTATTACAACAGGAAAAAATTCTATTTAGAGAGCAATCTTAAAAGTGAGTCAGATTAGGAACAAAAAAATAACATAGGAAATACACACCTGCAATCTTTCCATTTGCAGTTTTGATGCCATATAATTATGCACTATATTAATTATCTTGGCAAGTACTTACTATTGTTTTCAACTAATGTTACATGTATACATCCAGATGAGTTAGCTGCTTTCAGTAATTACTCACATTTGAGCTACATGAGAAAGAAATGATTTTCTATGCAGTGCTCTGAATAACAGATTTTGAAACATAGCAGAATAAACTCCCTAACAAATAACAATCAATACTTTGTCATATTTGGTTTTTATATACAGTAATGCTGTTACATCACAATTGAACATTTTTATTTTATAAAGACCAGTGAACATAAATTGCTGTAAACCTTGTCAGATTCCATGAAAAAACTTTAAGATAGTATTACTAGCACCTGCAAATATCCAACAACAATGTGATTGATTAAAGTTTTGGACATGTAGTTAGACTAATAATCTTTATGGTCCCCTCCAAAATTGAGATTCTATTATTCTCTATTTGGATAATGAGGAGGTCTGTATTTTTCTAAAACTTTAGTTCACTGTTTTTTCTCACATAAGCTTTCCAAAATATATATTACTACAATAATATTGAAGACAGCCCTAAAACCAAAAGTAACAATTTCATGAATTCTTTAGATGCATGATCATTAATATACTTTGTTTTCTAGGTTCTAAATTTAGATCGGTGTTGAATTTTTTCAAATACGATAGCCTGACTAATAAAACCTAATGTCTGGAGCACCTGCTATAAGCTGAATATTTTTATATCTGTTGTCACTTAATCGGATCCTCACAACCACCCTGCAAGTTTCTGAGCTTGCATATATGAGTTTAATCTTACAGATCCCCTTTGCATAAATATTACAGAAACACCTTATTTCCCATTGGGATTGACTTGAACCACATCTGCATTACACCCTCACACTGTATTTACCTTCTGCACTGTATCTGCTGCTCCATCCGTCACTTGGTTTTGTAATACACTCCCTAAACCATTTATGTTCTTCTAACTCTTCACTGATGATAAGAGAAGCCCTACTCTCCCTTTCCATACGTCTTTCAAATGTCATCTTTTCCTTTTCTCTAGCTTCTCTTAGTACTAGCATTGAAAAAGTCATCACAGATGTGGTGTCACTGAAGTGTTGGCTTTTAACTGTCCCATATCTAGGGCTTCTCAAAACTTCTTGTCAATATTCCTCCGAAGAAGATACACAAATGTCCAATAAGCACATAAAAAGATGTTCAATATGCATAGTAATCAGGGAAATGTAAATCAAAACCACAATGAGATATGACTTCATGCCCAGTAAGATGCTAGAATCAACTGTGTCTCCCTCTCTCTCTGTCCCTCCGCTGGTCACACTCTGTCTCTCTGTCTCTCTCTCAAAAATAAACAAACATTGAAAAATAAATTAATTAAAAATAAATTTTAAAAATGATGCTAGAATCAAAAAAGTGAGACAATGGAAGTTCCTCAAAAAGTTAAAAACACAAATACCTTATGATCCAGCAATCACATTACTGGGTATTTACCCAAAGAATACAAGAATAACAATTAAAAGGGATAGCTGCACCCCTATGTTTACTGTAGCATTATTTACAATAGCCAAGATATGGATGCAGTCCAAGTGTCCAACAACTGATGAATGGATAAAGAAGATGTGAATGTTAGCCATAAAAAAGAAGGAAATCTTGCAGAGAGTATTATGCTAATTGAAATAAGTCAGTAGGAGAAAGACAAATACCATATGATTTTATTCATACATGGCATTTAAGAAACAAAACAAACAAACATAAGGGGGGGGAAAGGAGGAAAATCAAGAAAGAGACTTTTAACTATAGAGAACAAACTGATGGTTACCAGAGGGGAGAGGAATGAGGAAAAGGGTAAAATAGGTGATGGGGGTTAAGGAGTGCACTTGTCTTGATGAGCATAGGGTGATGTATGGGAGTGTTGAATTACTAGATTATACACCTGAAAGTAATATAACACTGCATGCTTTTTTTAAAAGTGAGACAAAAAAAGTGTTGGCTAGGACACACAGAAATCAGAACTTTCAAATTCTGTTGACTGGAGTGTCAAATGGAGCAGCCACTTTCAAAAATACTCCAGCAGCTCCTCAAACAATTAAAGACCGAGTTATCATATGAACCAGGAATTCCACTATTAGAGACAGAGCTAAGAGAAATAAAAACATACGTCCATATAAAAGCCTGTACATATGTGTTCATAGCAGTACTGTTCATAATAGCCAAAAGGGGTAAACAACCAAATGTCCATCCAACAATGGATAAACAAAATGTGGCATATCAATATATACAATGAAATGTTATTTAGCCATAAACATAAAAGTACAAGGATGAACCTTGGAAACCTTTTGCTTTTACTGAGTAAAAGAAGCCAGTCATAAAAGACCACATATTATACAATTCAATTTATATTAAATACAGGCTAATCTACAAAGACAGAAAATGGATTCGTGGTTGCCAGAGGATCGGGGAAAGAAGGGTATCAGGACATGTGGTAGTAGCAAAAGGGTATGAAGTGATGAAAATGTTCTACAATCAAACGTGTTGATACTTACACACTATCTGTGAATATACTAAAATCCACTCAACTGAATTGATAAATGGATAGTACGTGAGCTGTTTTAAAAATATTCTTGCCAATGGTGCCTATACAAGTGTCTTCATTTGTCTTTCAGGTACCCCACCATTTTGTGTTTTGAAACTGCCTGGTAGGCAGTGCCTACCAAGAAGTCTGCCTGGGTTAACTGAATTTGCAGTCTCACAAGTCTATCATCGGAGCAGTCCTGCCACTGGTCTACTGAGAAGGATAAGAACAGGGACAACAGTTTGCCGACAGGACAGCATCAGTTGTTCTTCTTGAGTGGGAGTCTTGCCACAGTTCATGCACAAGTACAGCTCGAATACATGAGGATGACGTCGTCTTAGAAGCCTTATCTTCCATCAGGTCAATCCTCATCTGCGCGGCATCCAGAGTCCCACAGCAGAAGGCACGGTACAAAGCTCACCACACTCAGAGACCTATGGCTTACTCCAAGTATTTACGTTCTCACATTTGAATGCAAGTTGGCAATCAGGACTCGTGTTTACCGTTAGTATGTTGTCTAGGGACATACTTGACATTACTACCTTCATCTTTTTCCCAGGAAAAGAGCTAAAAAAATGAACTCAAGTTCAAATTCTCAGACTTAAGAGGAAAGGCTTTTGCTGGTCCTTCAACAGAACACAAAACATACCATAAACTCCTTTAATTACCCAGTCTTTGGTTTTCAAAATTCAGAGAAAAATATACTTTGCTAGTGAAAATATCATTTTAAATTATGTCAGGAGCTTGATCAGATCATTAGGGATTCATTCACGTTTCAAAAATTTGATATATGTGTCAGGTACAATGTTAAGCACTGAGAATACAGTGATGAACAAAACAGAAATAGTCCCTTTCCTCACAGGATTTGAAACTTATCAGAAGATATAAAAGAATGAATAGTCAATAACAACATAGTTAAAAAAAACCCTTTGATAGAGGACGTATGAAGTGACAATCATACCAAAAAACAATAAACACAGACTGTTGGCACAAGAGGTATTTGTTAATAACATGATTCATATTTAAGAAACAGGAAAAAAAAAAAAGAAACAGGAGAAAAACATGCCATGAATCAGTTGTTTATACATGTTTAACTATTTTGTTTTTTCTTAGTGTAATATTAACTAATATTTATAAGTAGCAAGTTTATACAAAATATTTGTATTACCTGGACTCTAAAATCATGAGAACTTATGATAATTCTTTGTGAAGGGAACATTTACTCCCCGTCCTTACACATCTCTCCTATTGCTGAGACTCTGGAGAAGGAGGTGAACATGCTCACCTCGGCCCCTCCTTCATTCTCCCTCTGAGCACAGCCTGTCCAGAGAAGGATACATTCCAATCTAGATATCCATTAAGAGGTTTAGTGGGTTGGCTCTGCCACGCCAAAGGGAAATGTCTGCAGTTTAGGGGTGGGGGTGAAAAAATGATCAATTCCAGGAAGAATCAGGAAGCTGAATTTGTCTGGACATTCACACCACAACCACTGGTTCTGACTGCAGCAATAATAAAATTGATATTTTGATTTCTACGTTTTCACTCTAATATCTATTTCTTCCTTGGTTCAGAATCTGAAAAATGAAGGAAGAGATATTATACACTGACCTTCCAAAATTGCAGCACACTCTGAAATCAGGCCAAAAATTATCTATAACCCCACTCTGAATGACATTATTGATGGGTCAGTTTCCCCAGGAAACAAATTCTGAGGTTTGCCTGCCTGCCTTTCAGTGGGAAGTGCTCTGAGGAGAACAAGTGTGATGTAAAACAGAGGCAGATGTGGGCAAAAGGGAAAGCTGGGTTTGATATAGTTGCCAGCTCCACGGGAGGAGCTGTGATCGCTGTCAGAGCTGCTCTCAATCGAGGCAGGGGTCTGCTGAAGTTTATGCCCGCACACAAACCAGATACGGGACCACGGAATGGGCTGCCCCAGAATGGGAGGGTAAGCTTGGAGGAGGAGAGATCCAAATGCCATCTATCTGCAGGCAGCACTCCAGGCAGCTGGGAAAGTGAGTATCTCAGTTCTCAAGAGGAAGAAATCAGTGACACACCATTGCATCTATAATGCGTGTACACACAGCATCTGTAATGGGTCCACTGAGATCATCCAAGTGGGTAACCATGATATTATCCAAGTGACGAGCTATGATCTAAAAATACTGTATTATTCTGAACATTAACAGAATAATGATAGTGTGAGCCTAAGAGCTGATATTAGTCATTGTCAACTAAAAGAAAAAGACTACTGTAAAGTCAGTAAGCATAAGTAGTAATCTGAAGATGTTCCCATAAGTATTTTCAAGCAAACATGTATCCCCATTTATATCTATATAGGCATATCTTTCTTTGGAGATTTGAAAAAAAGTAAAGAGGCTATGTATAAAGGCTTTATACCAGAAAACATGGAAAATTCTACCTCAGTTATCGCTTCTCTCTAAATGAGAACACCCCCTTTCCCAAGGTCTCTCCTTTATGGTTACGAAAAATCTCCATTTCAATTGAGAAAATATACATACCAAAATCTATTCATGATTTACCTAATCCAATCTCCCTTTGCGCATGTCATATTTCATAATGGAATATGTTTTGTTTGCCTTCTCCCCCATCTTCTATTATCTCTGATTAACCTTGTCTCTTCAGTTTGATTGTTGTTAAAAGGAAACAGAAATGCCTGATAGATTAAGACCTTATTTTTCATCAATGTGAGGCTTACTCACTGAAAAACACTATTGTTCCAACCCTTAAAGTGTTACAAATCATTCTAAATATAGAAATAGGAGATTCATCCTAGTAATTCCTCTCCTGCATTTAGTTTATTTTGTAGATAATTAACTATGTAACAGAGATTGGAGAGGTAAAAAAAAAAAAAAAAGCAAAAACAAACAAACAAAAAAACTTGTGTTGGAATCACTGCCAAGTATAAATCAATCATAAATCAAAAGATAAGCCCTTTGAAATTATGTCAGTCAACATGGAAATGGTAATAGTTTGCCTTTAATTTTTTTCAAGGATTTACCTCTTAAGTAAAAGAAGGCATGCAGTACAAAATGGTCTCTGTTGGGGCGCCTGGGTGGCTCGGTCGGTTGGGCGTCAGACTTCGGCTCAGGTCATGATCTCACGGTCCGTGGGTTTGAGCCCCGCCTCAGGCTCTGTGCTGACCGCTCAGAGCCTGGAGCCTGTTTCAGATTCTGTGTCTCCCTCTCTCTCTGCCCCTCCCCTGTTCATGCTCTGTCTCTCTCTGTCTCAAAAATAAATAAGTGTTAAAAAAAAAAAATTCAAAATGGTCTCTGTTGACCATGAACTTTGTAAAGATTCACTGGGCTGTAGGATGGTGGCTGAAACAGTTCATAGCAATCAAATTTGGCTATGCTTTAAAATACCCAGAAATGTCAGCATAAAGAATATAAAGTAGAACAGCCATTAGCCAAGAATGCTTGCTTTTTTTTTTTTTTAGTATTTATTTATTTTGAGAGAGAGAGAGAGAATAGGGCATGGGGAGAGATAGAGGGAGAGAGAAATCCCAAGCAAGCTCCACGATGTCAGAACAGAGCCTGGTGAAGGGCTCCAACTCACGAACCATGAGATCATGACCTGAGTTGAAATCAAGAGTCAGATACCAACCAACTGAGCCACCCAGGCGCCCCAGAATGCTTGCTTTTGATATAGCAATGCTTAATAGTCAGATATCAAACGCCTGCTCTAACTTCTCAAATTTGGTATGAATTCAGCAGTCAACAACAAAAAAATCTCATGCCTTTGACAGTTGCCAAAACAGTGGGAAGCTAAAAATACCATATGACTTATTATTGAGGGCTAAACAAGAGAGAGACACCATTCACTGCTGACCAGTGGTCATCAGGCCAGGGCAGAAAGCAGCATCAAGAATCTTAACTCCTAGGGAAAGACCAGAGAGAATGATAGAAACAAGGAGAAAAAGAAACAAGATGACTGCAAAAAATTAAAGGCCAAACAGAGAACGGAAACAAGAAGAAAATGGCAGACAGCTAATGGGACAGTTGGTTAAAGTCAAGGAGTGACGGCAGAGAATGGGTAAGACATGTTAAAGAAGAAAAGTGAAGTACTAACCAGAGGAGCAAATCTCTTAGAGGAAGGTGTAGCTAGCCATACTACATCAGCTAGTCGAGGCCTCTTACTGTCATAACAGCTGGTGGTCAAAATAGCCAGAAGGTGTCACCAAAATATAGTGAGGATGTGTTCACTGTACTCTTTACTAAGAAGAGAGGGATTATGTTTTACTTTTTGTTAAAGCTTCCTTTCAAAAAAAAAAACAAAAACATTTTTTAATTTAAGATCTTCTGAATGAATAAATGGTCAAATTTACATGATTACCTGGAGAAAATCTCCTGCAAAGTATTTCATTAATTAGCAATCTGGGTAAGTGAAATCATGTTATATAAAAAGAGTAACAATATACGTTTAGCTCCCAACATGTGGAGTTTCTCTAGACTTTTTTTCTAAGTTTAGCCTCCTAATTTGATTTCCTCAGTAGGCAGTGAACTTCCCAGGACTATCCTCGAAATAGCATCAAGTTGCAATTTTGGCCTTCACAGAATGGAGAGCAACACAGAGAAGTAATATGAATGTGGAAAATATTCTCTATCGGTGTTTAACTTTAAAACATATGCATAAAGGAACCCCTGTATTTGAAACCTCTCAAGAATTCACCGTCACCTGCTATGCTGTTTGATTCGTATACATATTATAAAATTCACTATGTTAACTTTCAGAGATGAACATGTCTTCCACAACTTGAGATTCACTAGGAACTTAAATAACATTTTTACTATTTCTGACTTACCAATCTTTCCTCCACTGCAGTCGAAATTTGTAAATATGATGCTGGTAGTATACAACAGTATAGGATACAGAGTATTTAGTCAGTAAATATTAATTTTCTCTTCCTTATCCATTCTGTATTTAGAATTATATAAGAATTTCATCTACAAAGATGATGTTCTCCTTTTTAAGATATAGAAGACAGCCATTTTAATGACATTAATATGGAATAGAAAAATGCTAAATGTTTAGAAAACATACACTATGTTGTGTTAGTAAGCATGACTCGACACTTATCATCCCATTTGTCTCTGGATAACAATAAGGTATATCACAGCAAAGTTTGACTGCCTTTTGAAATTTATTTTGAGTATGTGTGTGTCTGTGTGATGTACATGTGACAGAGAGAGAGCGAGAGGGAGGAAAAGAGAAGGGGAAGAGGGAGGGAGAGAGAGAGAAGAAAATCAGACATAGATAAATCTTGAAGGTCAAATACTGAAGTTGAGAGAAGGAGCCGGTTCTCTTTTTTGTTTTGTTTTGTTTCTTCCATACAAGCTGGCACGGTACCTAATTCACTGAGTGACAACTCAGAAAACATGCTGAAAAAAATCACTGAATGGACAATTCCTAATATGAGCTCACAAGGGGTATATGCTTCACCTTTAAAGTGGCGTGCCTTTAAAATCTATATTATTTGTATGTTAATAATCACATTCACATTTATAGACATTAATTTTCATTTCTTTAACTGTCCAGTTGTACAAAACTTCCTGAAGCAGTAGGCGTTTTTTAGTTTTGTTTTCCTTCATCATTCTACCAGGAGGCTACCAATGAGTAGCCAGCCATTCAAAAGTAACTGAATTTGGTAAATACTGATATGAGTAAGGTCTATTTTATGTTTTGTGGCTATTATGACTTGGGTCATCAGTATCCTTGAGAGTTACCAATATAGTATTTATACTGAAGTCACATGTAAAAATTGAAATCTACCAGTGATCTTTCTAAATACAGATCTGATCATCTCCTTCCTTTTGCCTACAAGATATTAAAATCTTTAACCCATTACACTAGGTCCTCGTTTACCACTTTTATCCTCGGGTCCTTAAGAGTAGGATCCTAGCGTTATTCTTCTGTTTAAGGTACTGCCTAGCACATCCCCTGCTTTCGAAAAGGCATTCAATAAATATTTGTTGAGTAAATTACTGTCCAATGAATGAAATCTATGACATAACAGTCCATTGTTAAATGTAACTGGCATAATATGTCATATATATATTTAGCCATATTTATCACTTAAATCTTAGAATTTTTAAACCATCTGACAGAGTTTGAGTTTAAAAACAATGATTATACAAGGAAAAATAAAAGCTTCTACTATGTAGAAAGAAAAGTAGAACCTGAGAGATAAGCTTATTTAAATGATAATGGATGAGGACAAATGAAAGACTAAATTTAAAAAAAAAACATGAAAAGAAAATATAGAGATTTCTTTTTATAAACTATATAGAAATAATACTGAAACCATATGTTCTTTTTAAACCACAATAGATACAAAATGCTGTCTAATTTTTAAATGTCAAGTTCATAGATAAAATGCATGATCTAAAAACTCTAATCAAGCGAATGTTTCAAGAACTATATTAAAACACAGTTTAAATAGCAAAATAGAACCCAGATTAGCATTCAGTAAAATAATTTTAAGATATATGTAAAGACTGTACATAATAGAATTTTAGAAATTAATATAAATCATCCTAAATTCTAGATAACTAAACATGTTTTAAATGTCTTCGTGCTGAAGCATTTTATAAATACACTACAAGTAAAGCATTTTAAAAAGCGTACCTGCAAAAGAGTTGTTCTATGGAGCTTCAGTGCCCCCTTCTGGTGAATTTTAGCAAAGCAACCTGAGCAATAATCTTCGCCACACTCAAGGCATACCTTAAAAGACAGTAAAACATCATGCAATATTATAAAAATGTGAGTTTGAGAAAACGTTTGCATAAAGATGTCATCGTTCTCATATTTACTTCTCCAATGACATATCTAGATGTCCTAAGAACTGAGAAGCTCATGGAAACTGGAACAACCACTTGACCCCATTAAGATGTAATTGAGGGGCACCTGGGTGGCTCAGTCGGTTAAACGTCCGACTTCACCTCAGGTCATGATCTCACAGTTTGTGAGTTTGAGCCCCGCGTCGGGCTCTGTGCTGACAGCTCAGAGCCTGGAGCCTGCTTTGGATTCTGTGTCTCCCTCTCTCTCTGCCCCTCCCCCACTCATGCTCTGTCTCTGTCTCAGAAATAAACATTTAAAAAAAATTTTTTTAAAGGATGTAATTGAGAAAAACTAACTTGTAAACTCTAATTACTCTCATATCAAAATAAATATAATAGCTGCAAGTAGGTTTTAGATATGTATTAGATGCATATATGTATCTACAATTTCTGGACAAATCATAAAAAACGAGCAACCTCAGGCCAAACTTCTTGACCTGGCAAAGGCTAAACAGCGTTATCTCTGAGTCAAAACTACTTCATTTTTATAAGTTTTTAATCTCACAATGCATATAGTATTTTTCCCCAAAAATCTCCACATACTTTTTTGAATGGCATTACGTCACTGGTGATTCTCAAAATACGGTTTAAAAAATATTCTTAGGGGGCGCCTGGGTGGCTCAGTCAGTTAAGCGTCCGACTTCACCTCAGGTCATGATCTCACACTTCATGGGTTCAAGCCCCGTGTCAGGCTCTGTGCTGACAGCTCGGAGCCTGGAGCCTGCCTCAGATTCTGTGTCTCCCTCTCTCCCTGCCCCTCCCCTGCTTGCACTTTGTCTCTCTCTCTCTCTCAAAAATAAGTAAACATTTAAAAAAAATTTTAAATTATTCTTAGAAGATTCCTCAAAGGAAAGAAAGTATAAGAAAAAGACCTCGATGCAACTACATCAACACATCAGCAGTTTTTATGACTAGTGAAATGATTACGGACAAGTTTGTATTTATCTTTCAAAATCTGTACACTGTTAAACTGTATTTTTTTAAGTTTCTGGATAAATTGATGTGATGTCCCTATACCTACGAAGGCATCGAGTAAGACTTAAAGAGGAAAGAAAATGGAATTTTTGCTGCAAGTGCACTTACTGCTGTGCAGTTGTATGGCCACATCAACACCCTTTGTGAGCTGAGAAGAAGCAGTCCAAATGTCTAAGACCCCTCATTTTCTTGAGTTTGGCCTAGGTTGAGAATGCTAACAGCACAAATAAGAAAGTGTGAGGGTTTGGAGGGATGATGTCAGAAAGTCTATGTCACATGGCACAAAAACAGACACATAGACCAATGGAATAGAATAGAAACCCCGGAACTAGACCCACAAACGTATGGCCAACTCATCTTTGACAAAGCAGGAAAGAACATCCAATGGAAAAAAGACAGTCTCTTTAACAAATGCTGCTGGGAGAACTGGACGGCAACATGCAGAAGGTTGAAACTAGACCACTTTCTCACACCATTCACAAAAATAAACTCAAAATGGATAAAGGACCTGAATGTGAGACAGGAAACCATCAAAACCCTAGAGGAGAAAGCAGGAAAAGACCTCTCTGACCTCAGCCGTAGCAATCTCTTACTCGGCACATCCCCAAAGGCAAGGGAATTAAAAGCAAAAGTGAATTACTGGGACCTTATGAAGATAAAAAGCTTCTGCACAGCAAAGGAAACAACCAACAAAACTAAAAGGCAACCAACGGAATGGGAAAAGATATTTGCAAATGACACATTGGACAAAGGGCTAGTATCCAAAATCTACAAAGAGCTCACCAAACTCCACACCCGAAAAACAAATAACCCAGTGAAGAAATGGGCAGAAAACATGAATAGACACGTCTCTAAAGAAGACATCCGGATGGCCAACAGGCACATGGAAAGATGCTCAACGTCCCTCCTCATCAGGGAAATACAAATCAAAACCACACTCAGATATCACCTCACGCCAGTCAGAGTGGCCAAAATGAACAAATCAGGAGACTATAGATGCTGGAGAGGATGCAGAGAAACGGGAACCCTCTTGCACTGTTGGTGGGAATGCAAATTGGTGCAGCCGCTCTGGAAAGCAGTGTGGAGGTTCCTCAGAAAATTAAAAATAGACCTACCCTATGACCCAGCAATAGCACTGCTAGGAATTTACCCAAGGGATACAGGAGTACTGATGCATAGGGGCACTTGTACCCCAATGTTTATAGCAGCACTCTCAACAATAGCCAAATTGTGGAAAGAGCCTAAATGTCCATCAACTGATGAATGGATAAAGAAATTGTGGTTTATATACACAATGGAGTACTACATGGCAATGAGAAAGAATGAAATATGGCCCTTTGTAGCAACGTGGATGGAACTGGAGAGTGTGATGCTAAGTGAAATAAGCCATACAGAGAAAGACAGATACCATATGTTTTCACTCTTATGTGGATCCTAAGAAACTTAACAGAAACCCATGGGGGAGGGGAAGGAAAAAAAAAAAAAAAAGAGGTTAGAGTGGGAGAGAGCCAAAGCATAAGAGACTCTTAAAAACTGAGAACAAACTGAGGGTTGATGGGGGGTGGGAGGGAGGGGAGGGTGTGTGATGGGTATTGAGGAGGGCTCCTTTTGGGATGAGCACTGGGTGTTGTATGGAAACCAATTTGACAATAAATTTCATATATTGGAAAAAAAATAAAAATAAATATAAAAAAAAAAGAAAGTCTATGTCACAGAGCCCACATTCCCTTCGATCCTTTCTCATTTCCCCTCTCCCCACTTAGCGTGCCCACTACCATTCTTCCCTTCCTTCCTCTCTCCACCTATCAAGGAATCCTAAGCAGAAGGCAGCTAGGGAAGAGTGGGGAGAGGTTGACCAAGCTCTTCTACCTTGCACTGGTGAGTGACTGACTGAAATGTGCAATACAGTGATGCCTCCCAAACTGTACTGTGCATATGAATCACCTGGGATTTTGTTACTGTGAAGACGGGTTCAGGAAGTCTAGAATGGGACCTGAGATCCTGCATTCTAACAAGCTCTCAGGTAACGTCCACGCAGCTGCTGGTGTGCAGACCACACGTCAAGTAACAGGCACTAGAATGTATAGGACGTGGAAAAGTAGACTAAACTCTTATTAAAAATCCAGCAGGAGGATGTCTAGATGGCTCAGTCAGTTGAGCATCTGACTCTTGATTTCAGCTCATGTCACGATCTCACGGTTCGTGTGTTCGAGCCCCACATCAGGCTGTGCGTTGACAGCACGGAGCCTGCTTTGGAATCTGTCTCCCTCTCTCTCTGCCCATCCCCCGCTCACTCACACTCTCTCTCTCTGTCTCAAATATAAACATTAAAAAAAAAAAAACAACAGGAGCCCATTAATGTTTTAAAAGTGTATTACAAGTCACCATTTGATGACTCTGTTACCTACAATAACGTGGCCAGATTTATTAAATATAAGATGATTAACACAACATTAACAATAACAACCAAAGGTTAAAAGAGCAAGAAATTATGTACAGGTAAACAAAACTAAAAAGGAAGGTTAGAACCACATAACAACATCCACACTGAGCATTTATGCACTGTTCTAAGGGCTTTGTATGTTTCATCTCATTGAATTCTCACAACAACCCCCTATAATAAGGTTAACGTGACCATTGTGTCTCCATTGTGAAGATGAAGTAACCAAGGAACATAATGATTGAGAATTTGCCCAGTCACACAGCTAATGAAGCCAGGATTTTAATCCCACAGTCTGGCTCAGAGCTCAAGCTCTCACCCATGAACCAAATTACTAAAAATCACATTTACCATTAACTGCAGCACTGATCATTTA